>NW_028270169.1:55479698-55730332 GCF_037043375.1 Chiloscyllium plagiosum
CACACTCTCACCTCCCTCCTCCTCCAGGAACACACTCTCAACCCCCTCCCTCCTCCAGGAACACGCTCTCACCTCCCTGCTCCACCAGGAACACACTCTCACCTCCCTCCTCCTCCAGGAACACACTCTCACCTCCCTCCACCTCCCAGAACACACTCTCTCCTCCCTCCTCCACCAGGAACACACTCTCTCCTCTCTCCTCCACCAGGAACACACTCTTATCTCCCTCACCCTCCAGGAACACACTCTCACCCCCTCCCTGCTGCAGGAACACACTCTCACATCCCTCCTCCTCCAGGAACACACTCTCACCTCCCTCCTTCTCCAGGAACACACTCCCACCACCCGCCTCCTCCAGGAAAACACTCCCACCTCCCTCCTCCAGGAACACACTCTCACCTCCCTCCTCCAGGAACACACTCCCACCTCCCTTCTCATGCAGGAACACATTCCCACCTCCCTCCTCCTTCAGGAACACACTCTCACCTCCCTCCTCCTCCAGGAACACACTCTCACCTCCCTCCTCCACCAGGAACACACTCCCACCTCCCTCTCATCCAGGAACACACTCTCACCTCCCTCCTCCAGGAACACACTCTCACATCCCTCTTCCTCCAGAAACACACTCTCACCTCCCTCCTCCTCTTGGAACACTCTCTCAACTCCCTCCTCCATCAGTAACACACTCTCACCTCCCTCCTCCTCCAGGAACACATTCTCACCTCCCTCCTTCTCCAGGAACACACTCTCACCTCCCTCCTCCTCCAGGAACACACTCTCACCTCCCTTCTCCTCCTGTAACACACTCTTACCTCTCTCCACCAGGAACACATTCCCACATCCCTCCTCCTCCAGGAACACACTCTCACCTCCCTCCTCATCCAGGAACACACTCTCACCTCCCTTCTCCTCCAGTAACACACTCTCACCTCCCTCCTCCTCCAGGAACACACTCTCACCTCCCTCCTCCTCCAGGAACACACTCATACCTCCCTCCTCCAGGAACACACTCCCACCTCCCTCCTCATACAGGAACACACTCTCACCTCCCTCCTCCAGGAACACATTCTCAGCTCCCTCTTCCTCCAGGAACACACTCTCACCTTCCCCCTCCACCAGGAACAGACTCTCATTTCCCTCCTCCTCCAGGAACACACTCTCACCTCCCTCCTCCAGGAACACACTCTCACCTCCCTCCTCCTCCAGGAACACACTAATACCTCCCTCCTCCAGGAACACACTCCCACCTCCCTCCTCATCCAGGAACACATTCCCACCTCCCTCCTCCTCCAGGAACACATTCACACCTCCCTCCTCCTCCAGGAACACACTAATACCTCCCTCCTCCAGGAACACACTCCCACCTCCCTCCTTCTCCAGGAACACACTCTCACCTCCCTCCTCCTCCAGGAACACACTCTCACCTCCCTTCTCCTCCTGTAACACACTCTTACCTCTCTCCACCAGGAACACATTCCCACATCCCTCCTCCTCCAGGAACACACTCTCACCTCCCTCCTCATCCAGGAACACACTCTCACCTCCCTTCTCCTCCAGTAACACACTCTCACCTCCCTCCTCCTCCAGGAACACACTCTCACCTCCCTCCTCCTCCAGGAACACACTCATACCTCCCTCCTCCAGGAACACACTCCCACCTCCCTCCTCATACAGGAACACACTCTCACCTCCCTCCTCCAGGAACACATTCTCAGCTCCCTCTTCCTCCAGGAACACACTCTCACCTTCCCCCTCCACCAGGAACAGACTCTCATTTCCCTCCTCCTCCAGGAACACACTCTCACCTCCCTCCTCCAGGAACACACTCTCACCTCCCTCCTCCTCCAGGAACACACTAATACCTCCCTCCTCCAGGAACAGACTCCCACCACCCTCCTCATCCAGGAACACATTCCCACCTCCCTCCTCCTCCAGGAACACATTCACACCTCCCTCCTCCTCCAGGAACACTCTCACCTCCCTGCTCCAGGAACACACTCTCACCTCCCTCCCCCTCCAGGAACACACTCTCACCTCCCTCCTCCTCCAGGAACACACTCTTAACCCACCTCCCTCCTCCAGGAACACGCTCTCACCTCCCTGCTCCACCAGGAACACACTCTCACCTCCCTCCTCCTCCAGGAACACACTCTCACCTCCCTCCACCTCCCAGAACACACTCTCTCCTCCCTCCTCCACCAGGAACACACTCTCTCCTCTCTCCTCCACCAGGAACACACTCTTATCTCCCTCACCCTCCAGGAACACACTCTCACCCCCTCCCTGCTGCAGGAACACACTCTCACCTCCCTCCTCCTCCAGGAGCACACTCTCACCTCCCTCCTCCTCCAGGAACTCACTCTCACCTCCCTCCTCCTCCAGGAACACATTCTCACCTCCCTCCTCCACCTGGAACACACTCTCACCTCCCTCCTCCACCAGGAACACACTCTCACCTCCTTCCTCCACAAACACACACTCTCCTCCCTCCCTCCTCCACAAACACACACTCACCTCCCTCCTCCAGGAACACACTCTCACCTCCCTCCTCCAGGAACACACTCTCACCTCCGTCCTCCACCAGGAACACACTCTCACCTCCCTCCTCCTCTAGGAACACACTCTCACCTCCCTCCTCCTCTAGGAACACACTCTCACCTCCTTCCTCCACAAACACACACTCTCCTCCCTCCCTCCTCCACAAACACACACACACCTCCCTCCTCCAGGAACACACTCTCACCTCCCTCCTCCAGGAACACACTCTCACCTCCCTCCTCCACCAGGAACACACTCTCACCTCCCTCCTCCACAAACACACACTCTCCTCCCTCCCTCCTCCACAAACACACACTTACTTCCCTCCTCCAGGAACACACTCTCACCTCCCTCCTCCTCTAGGAACACACTCTCACCTCCCTCCTCCTCTAGGAACACACTCTCACCTCCCTCCTCCACCAGGAACACACTCTCACCTCCCTCCTCCTCCAGGAACACATTCTCACCTCCCTCCTCCACCTGGAACACACTCTCACCTCCCTCCTCCACCAGGAACACACTCTCACCTCCTTCCTCCACAAACACACACTCTCCTCCCTCCCACCTCCACAAACACACACTCACCTCCCTCCTCCAGGAACACACTCTCACCTCCCTCCTCCAGGAACACACTCTCACCTCCCTCCTCCACCAGGAACACACTCTCACCTCCCTCCTCCACCAGGAACACACTCCCACCTCCCTCTCATCCAGGAACACACTCTCACCTCCCTCTTGCAGGAACACACTCTCACATCCCTCTTCCTCCAGCAACACACTCTCACCTCCCTCCTCCTCCAGAACACATTCTCACCTCCCTCCTTCACCAGGAACACACTCTCACCTCCCTCCTCCACCAGGACCACACTCTCACCTCTCTCCTCCTCCAGGAACACACTCTCACCTCCCTCCTCCTCCAGGAACACACTCTCACCTCCCTCCTCCTCCAGGAACACACTCTCACCTATTTCCTCCTCCAGAAACACACTCACACCTCCCTCTTCCAGGAACACACTCTCACCTCCTCCCTCCTCCAGGGACACACTCTCACCTCCCTCCTCCATGAACACACTCTCACCTCCCTCCTCCACCTGGAACACACTCTCGCCTCCCTCCTCCAGGAACTCACTCTCACCTCCCTCCTCCAGGAACACACTCTCACCTCCCTCCTCCTCCAGGAACACACTCTCACCTCCCTCCTCCAGGAACACACTCCCAACTCCCTCCTCGTCCAGGAACACATTCCCACCTCCCTCCTCCTCCAGGAACACACTCTCACCTCCCTCCTCCTCCAGGAACACACTCTCACCTCCCTCCTCCAGGAACACACTCCCACCTCCCTCCTCGTCCAGGAACACATTCCCACCTCCCTCCTCCTCCAGGAACACACTCTCACCTCCCTCCTTCACCAGGAACACACGCCCACCTCCCTCCTCCAGGAATTCACTCCTACCTCCCACTTCCACCTGGAACACACTCTCACCTCCCTCCTCCTCCAGGAACACACTCTCACCTCCCTCCTTCACCAGGAACACACGCCCACCTCCCTCCTCCAGGAATTCACTCCTACCTCCCACTTCCACCTGGAACACACTCTCACCTCCCTCCTCCTCTAGGAACACACTCTCACCTCCCTCCTCCTCCAGGAACACACTCTCACCTCCCTCCTCCTCTAGGAACACACTATCACCTCCCTCCTCCTCTAGGAACACACTCTCACCTCCCTCCTCCTCCAGGAACACACTCTCACCTCCCTCCTCCATCAGTAACACACTCTCAACTCCCTCCTCCACCAGGAGCACACTCTCACCACCCCCCCCACCCCCCCCCCCCACCATCCTCCAGGAACACACTCTCACCTCCCTCCTCCTCTAGGAACACACTCTCACCTCCCTCCTCCACCAGGAACACACTCTCACCTCCCTCCTCCTCCAGGAACACATTCTCACCTCCCTCCTCCACCTAGGACACACTCTCACCTCCCTCCTCCACCAGGAACACACTCTCACCTCCTTCCTCCACAAACACACACTCTCCTCCCTCCCTCCTCCACAAACACACACTCACCTCCCTCCTCCAGGAACACACTCTCACCTCCCTCATCCAGGAACACACTCTCACCTCCCTCCTCCAACAGGAACACACTCTTTTAACTTCCTTCCTCCACAAACACACACTCTCCTCCCTCCCTCCTCCACAAACACACACTCACTTCCCTCCTCCAGGAACACACTCTCACCTCCCTCCTCCAGGAACACACTCTCACCTCCCTCCTCGTCCAGGAACACATTCTCACCTCCCTGCTCCTCCAAGAACACACTCTCACCTCCCTCCTCCGCCAGGAACACACTCTCACCTCCCTCCATCTCCAAGGAAACACTCTCACCTCTCTCCTCCTCCAGGAACACACACGCACCCCCGTCCCTCCTCCAGGAACACACTCTCACCTCCCTCCTCCACCAGGAACACACTCTCACCTCCCTCCTCCTCCAGGAACACAGTCTCACCTCCCTCCTCCACCAGGAACACACTCTCACCTCCTTCCTCCTCCAGGAACACACTCTCACCTCCCTTCTCCACCAGGAACACACTCCCACCTCCCTCCTCCACCAGGAACACACTCTCACCTCCCTCCTCCTCCAGGAACACACTCCGACCTCCCTCCTCCACCAGGAACACAGTCTCACCTCCCTCCTCCTCCAGGAACACACTCTCACCTCCCTCCGCCTCCAGGAACACATCCTCACCTCACTCCTTTTTCAGGAACACACTCTCACCTCCCTCCTCCACCAGGAACACACTCTCACCTCCCTCCTCATCCACGAACACATTCCCACCTCCCTCCTCCACCAGGAACACACTCTCACCTCCCTCCTCCTCCAGGAACACACTCTCACCTCCCTCCGCCTCCAGGAACACATCCTCACCTCACTCCTTTTCCAGGAACACACGCATACCTCCCTCCTCCAGGAACACACTCCCACCTCCCTCCTCATCCACGAACACATTCCCACCTCCCTCCTCCTCCAGGAACTCACTCTCACTTCCCTCCTCCACCAGGAACACACTCTCACCTCCCTCCGCCTCCAGGAACACATCCTCACCTCACTCCTTTTCCAGGAACACACTCTCACCTCCCTCCTCCACCAGGAACACACTCTCACCTCCCTCCTCATCCACGAACACATTCCCACCTCCCTCCTCCACCAGGAACACACTCTCACCTCCCTCCTCCTCCAGGAACACACTCTCACCTCCCTCCTCCTCCAGGAACACACTCCGACCTCCCTCCTCCACCAGGAACACAGTCTCACCTCCCTCCTCCTCCAGGAACACACTCTCACCTCCCTCCGCCTCCAGGAACACATCCTCACATCACTCCTTTTCCAGGAACACACTCTCACCTCCCTCCTCCAGGAACACACTCTCACCTCCCTCCTCATCCACGAACACATTCCCACCTCCCTCCTCCACCAGGAACACACTCTCACCTCCCTCCTCCTCCAGGAACACACTCTCACCTCCCTCCGCCTCCAGGAACACATCCTCACCTCACTCCTTTTCCAGGAACACACGCATACCTCCCTCCTCCAGGAACTCACTCCCACCTCCCTCCTCATCCACGAACACATTCCCACCTCCCTGTTCATCCAGGAACACACTCTCACCTCCCTGCTCCTCCAAGAACACACTCTCACCTCCCTCCTCCTCCAGGAACACACTCGCACATCCCTCCTCATCCAGGAACACACTCTCACCTCCCTCCTTCTCCAGGAACACATTCTCACCTCCCTCCTTTTCCAGGAACACACTCTCACCTCCCTCCTCCACCAGGAACACACTCTCACCTCCTTCTTCCTCCAGGAACACACTCTCACCTCCGTCCTTTTCCAGGAACACACTCTCACCTCCGTCCTCCAGGAACACACTCTCACCTCCCTCCGCCTCCAGGAACACACTCTCACCTCCCTCCTCCAGGAACACACTCTCACCTCCCTCCTCGTCCAGGAACACATTCTCACCTCCCTGCTCCTCCAAGAACACACTCTCACCTCCCTCCACCACCAGGAACAGACTGTCACCTCCCTCCTCCTCCAGGAACACACTCTCACCTCCTTCCTCCTCCAGGAACACACTCTCACCTCCCTCCTCCAGGAACACACTCTCACCTCTCTTCTCCACCAGGAACACACGCTCACCTCCCTCCACCAGGAATACACTCTCATCTCTTTCCTCCTCCAGAAACACACTCCCACCTCCCTCCTCCACCAGGAACACTTTCTCACCTCCCTCCTCCTCCAAGAACACACTCTCACCTCCCTCCTCCTCCAGGAACTCACTCTCACCTCCCTCCGCCTCCAGGAACACATCGTCACCTCCCTCCTCCACCTGGAACACACTCTCACCTCACTCCTTCTCCAGGAACACACTCTCACCTCCCTCCTCATCCAGGAACGCACTCTCACCTCCTTCCTCCAGGAACACACTCTCACCTCCCTCCTCCGCCAGGAACACACTCTCACCTCCCTCCATCTCCAAGAAAACACTCTCACCTCTCTCCTCATCCAGGAACACACACGCACCCCCGTCCCTCCTCCAGGAACACACTCTCACCTCCCTCCTCCACCAGGAACACACTCTCACCTCCCTCCTCCTCCAGGAACACAGTCTCACCTCCCTCCTCCACCAGGAACACACTCTCACCTCCTTCCTCCCTCAGGAACACACTCTCACCTCCCTTCTCCACCAGGAACACACTCCCACCTCCCTCCTCCACCAGGAACACACTCTCACCTCCCTCCTCCTCCAGGAACACACTCCGACCTCCCTCCTCCACCAGGAAAACAGTCTCACCTCCCTCCTCCTCCAGGAACACACTCTCACCTCCCTCCGCCTCCAGGAACACATCCTCACCTCACTCCTTTTCCAGGAACACACTCTCACCTCCCTCCTCCACCAGGAACACACTCTCACCTCCCTCCTCATCCACGAACACATTCTCACCTCCCTCCTCCACCTGGAATACACTCTGACCTCCCTCCTCCACCAGGAACACACTCTCACCTCCTTCCTCCACAAACACACACTCTCCTCCCTCCCTCCTCCACAAACACACACTCACCTCCCTCCTCCAGGAACACACTCTCACCTCCCTCATCCAGGAACACACTCTCACCTCCCTCCTCCACCAGGAACACACTCTCACCACCCTCCTCCACAAACACACACTCTCCTCCCTCCCTCCTCCACAAACACACACTCACTTCCCTCCTCCAGGAACACACTCTCACCTCCCTCCTCCAGGAACACACTCTCACCTCCCTCCTCGTCCAGGAACACATTCTCACCTCCCTGCTCCTCCAAGAACACACTCTCACCTCCCTCCACCACCAGGAACAGACTGTCACCTCCCTCCTCCTCCAGGAACACACTCGCACCTCCTTCCTCCTCCAGGAACACACTCTCACCTCCCTCCTCCAGGAACACACTCTCACCTCTCTTCTCCACCAGGAACACATGCTCACCTCCCTCCACCAGGAATACACTCTCATCTCTTTCCTCCTCCAGGAACACACTCCCACCTCCCTCCTCCACCAGGAACACTTTCTCACCTCCCTCCTCCTCCAAGAACACACTCTCACCTCCCTCCTCCTCCAGGAACTCACTCTCACATCCCTCCGCCTCCAGGAACACATCGTCACCTCCCTCCTCCACCTGGAACACACTCTCACCTCCCTCCGCCTCCAGGAACACATCCTCACCTCACTCCTTTTCCAGGAACACACTCTCACCTCCCTCCTCCACCAGGAACACACTCTCACCTCCCTCCTCATCCACGAACACATTCCCACCTCCCTCCTCCACCAGGAACACACTCTCACCTCCCTCCTCCTCCAGGAACACACTCTCACCTCCCTCCGCCTCCAGGAACACATCCTCACCTCACTCCTTTTCCAGGAACACACGCATACCTCCCTCCTCCAGGAACACACTCCCACCTCCCTCCTCATCCACGAACACATTCCCACCTCCCTCCTCCTCCAGGAACTCACTCTCACTTCCCTCCTCCACCAGGAACACACTCTCACCTCCCTCCGCCTCCAGGAACACATCCTCACCTCACTCCTTTTCCAGGAACACACTCTCACCTCCCTCCTCCACCAGGAACACACTCTCACCTCCCTCCTCATCCACGAACACATTCCCACCTCCCTCCTCCACCAGGAACACACTCTCACCTCCCTCCTCCTCCAGGAACACACTCTCACCTCCCTCCGCCTCCAGGAACACATCCTCACCTCACTCCTTTTCCAGGAACACACGCATACCTCCCTCCTCCAGGAACTCACTCCCACCTCCCTCCTCATCCACGAACACATTCCCACCTCCCTGTTCATCCAGGAACACACTCTCACCTCCCTGCTCCTCCAAGAACACACTCTCACCTCCCTCCTCCTCCAGGAACACACTCGCACATCCCTCCTCATCCAGGAACACACTCTCACCTCCCTCCTTCTCCAGGAACACACTCTCACCTCCCTCCTTTTCCAGGAACACACTCTCACCTCCCTCCTCCACCAGGAACACACTCTCACCTCCTTCTTCCTCCAGGAACACACTCTCACCTCCGTCCTTTTCCAGGAACACACTCTCACCTCCCTCCTCCAGGAACACACTCGCACCACCCTCTCTCCTCGTCCAGGAACACATTCCCACCTCCCTCCTCCAGGAACACACTCTCACCTCCGTCCTCCAGGAACACACTCTCACCTCCCTCCGCCTCCAGGAACACACTCTCACCTCCCTCCTCCAGGAACACACTCTCACCTCCCTCCTCCTCCAGTAACACACTCCCCCCTCCTCCTCCAGGAACACACATTACACCTCCCTCCTCCTCTAGGAACACACTCTCACCTCCCTCCTCCGCCAGGAACACATTCTCACCTCCCTGTTCCTCCAGGAACACACTCTCACCTCCCTCCTCCTCCAAGAACACACTCTCACCTCCCTCCTCATCCAGGAACACTCTCTCACCTCCCTCCTCTACCAGGAACACACTCTCAGCTCCCACCTCCACCAGGAACACACTCTCACCTCCTTCCTCCTCCAGGAACACACTCTCACCTCTATTCTCCACCAGGAACACACTCTCACCTCCCTCCTCCAGGAATACACTCTCACCTCCCTCCGCCTCCAGGAACACACTCTCACTTCCCTCCACCTCCAGTAACACACTCATACCTCCCTTCTCCAGGAACGCACTCCCACCTCCCTCCTCATCCAGGAACACATTCCCACCTCCCTCCTCCTCCAGGAACACACTCTCACTTGCCTCCTCCACCAGGAACACACTCTCACCTCCCTCCTCCTCCAGGAACACACTCTCACCTCCCTCCTCCTCCAGGAACACACTCTCACCTCCCTCCTCCTCCAGGAATGCACTCTCACCTCCCTTCTCCAGGAACACACTCTCACCTCCCTCCTCCTCTAGGAACACACTCTCACCTCCCTCCTCCGCCAGGAACACACTCTCACCTCCCTGTTCCTCCAGGAACACACTCTCACCTCCCTCCTCCTCCAAGAACACACTCTCACCTCCCTCCTCCTCCAGGAACACACTCTCACCCCCCTCCCTCCTCCAGGAACACACTCTCACCTCCCGCCTCTTCCAGGAACACACTCTCACCTCCCTCCTTCTCCAGAAACACACTCTCACCTCCCTCCTTTTCCAGGAACACACTCTCACCTCCCTCCTCCACCAGGAACACACTCTCACCTCCTTCCTCCTCCAGGAACACACTCTCACCTCCCTCCTTTTCCAGGAACACACTCTCACCTCCCTCCTCCACCAGGAACACACTCTCACCTCCCCCCTCCACCAGGAACACACTCTCACATCCCTCCTCCAGGAACTCACTCTCACCTCCCTCCTCCAGGAACACACTCTCACCTCCCTCTTCCAGGAACACACTCGCACCCCCCTCCCTCCGTGTCCAGGAACACATTCCCACCTCCCTCCTCCAGGAACACACTCTCACCTCCCTCCTCCTCCAGGAACACACTCTCACCTCCCTCCTCCAGGAACACACTCTCACCTCCCTCCTCCACCAGTAACACACTCCCCCCTCCTCCTCCAGGAACACACTCTCACCTCCCTCCTCCACCAGGAACACACTCTCACCTCCCTCCTCCACCAGGAACACACTCTCACCTCCCTCCTCCTCCAGGAACACACTCTCACCTCCCTCCTCCTCCAGAAACACACTCCCACCTCCCTTCTCCACCAGAAACACACTCTCACCTCCCTCCTCCACCAGGAACACACTCTCACCTCCCTCCTCCACCAGGAACACACTCTCACCTCCCTCCTCCTCCAGGAACACAGTCTCACCTCCCTCCTCCAGGAACACACTCTCACCTCCCTCCTCCTCCAGAAACACACTCTCACCTCCCTCCTCCTCCAGGAACACACTCTCACCTCCCTCCTCCACCAGGAACACACTCTCACCTCCCTCCTCCTCCAGGAACACACTCTCAACTCCCACCTTCTCCAGGAACACACTCTCACCACCCTCCTCCTCCAGGAATACACTCTCACCTCCCTCCTCCACCAGGAACACACTCTCACCTCCCTCCTCCTCCAGGTACTCACTCTCACCTCCCTCTTCCAGGAACACACTCTCACCTCCCTCCTCCTCCAGGAACACACTCTCACCTCCCTCCTCCTCCAGGAACACACTCTCACCTCCATCATCCACCAGGAACACACTCGCACCTCCCTCCTCCACCAGGAACAGACTCTCACCTCCTTCCTCCTCCAGGAACACACTCACCTCCCTCACCCTCCAGGAACACACTCTCACCTCCCTCCTTCTCCAGGAACACACTCTCACCTCCCTACTCCTCCAGGAATACACTCTCACCTCCCACCTCCAGGAACTCACTCTCACCTCCCTCCTCCAAGAACTCACTCTCACCTCCCTCCTCCAGGAACACACTCTCACCTCCCTCCTCCAGGAAAACACTCCCACCTCCTCCTCGTCCAGGAACACATTCCCACCTCCCTCCTCCAGGAACACACGCTCACCTCCCTCCTCCAGGAACACACTCTCACCTCCCTCCTCGTCCAGGAACACATTCCCACCTCCCTCCTCCCCCAGGAACACATTTCCACCTCCCTCCTCCACCAGGAACACACTCTCACCTCCGTCCTCCAGGAACACACTTTCACCTCTGTCCTCCTCCAGGAACACATTCCCACCTCCCTCCTCGACCAGGAACACACTCTCACCTCCCTCCTCCAGGAACACACTTTCACCTCCCTCCTCCTCCAGGAACACACTCTCACCTCCCTCCTCATCCAGGAACACACTCTCACCTCCATCCTCCACCAGGAACACACACTCACCTCCCTCATCCTCCAGGAACACTCTCTCACCTCCCTCCTCCACCAGGAACACACTCTCACCTCCCTCATCCACCAGGAACACACTCCCACCTCCCTCCTCCAGGAATTCACTCCCACCTCCCTCTTCCAGCAGGAACACACTCTCACCGGCCTCCTACTCCAGGAACACACTCTCACCTCCCTCATCCTCCAGGAACACACTCTCACATCCCTCCTCCTCCAGGACCACACTCTCACCTCCCTCCCTCCTCCAGGAACAAACTCTCACCTCCCTCCCTCCTCCAGGAACACACTCTCACCTCCCTCCTCCTCCAGGAACACACTCTCACCTCCCTCCTCCTCCAGGACCAAACTCTCACCTCCCTCCCTCCTCCAGGAACAAACTCTCACCTCCCTCCTCCTCCAGGAACACACTCTCACACCCCTCCCTCCTCCAGGAACACACTTTCACCTCCCTCCTTCTCCAGGAACACACTCTCACCTCCCTCCTCCACCAGGAACACACTCCCACCTCACTCCTCCAGGAACACACTCTCACCTCCCTCCTCCTCTAGGAACACACTCTCATCTCCCTCCTCCTCCAGGAACACACTCTCACCTCCCTCCCTCCTCTAGGAACACACTCTCACCTCCCTCCTCCTCTAGGAACACACTCTCAACCCCCTCCCTTCTCCAGGAAAACACTCTCACCTCTCTCCTCCTCCAAGAACACATTCTCACCCCCTTCCTCCTCCAGGAACACACTCTCACCTCCCTCCTCCTCCAGGAACACACTCTCACCTCCCTCCTCCACAGGAACACACTCTCACCTCCCCCCTCCTCCAGGAACACACTCTCACCTCCCTCCCTTCTCCAGGACCACACTCTCACCTCCCTCCTCCACCAGGAACACACTCCCACCTCCCTCCTTCAGGAATTCACTCCCACCTCCCTCCTCCACCAGGAACACACTCTCACCTCCTTCCTCCTACAGGAACAGACTCTCACCTCCCTCCTCCACCAGGAACACACTCTCACCTCCATCCCACCTCCACAAACACACTCTCACCTCCCTCCTCCAGGAACACACTCTCAACTCCCTCCTCCAGGAAAACCCTCCCACCTCCCTCCTCGTCCAGGAACACATTCCCACCTCCTCCTCCAGGAACACACTCTCACCTCACTCCTCCTCCAGGAACATACTCTCACCTCCCTCCTCCAGGAACACACTTCCACCTCCCTCCTCGTCCAGGAACACATTCCCCCCTCCCTCCTCCTCCAGGAACACACTCTCACCTCCCTCCTCCTCCAGGAACACACTCTCACCTCCCTCCTCCTCCAGGAACACACTCCACCTCCCTCCTCCAGGAACACACTCTCACCTCCCTCCTCCTCCAGGAACGCACTCTCACCTCCCTCCCTCCTCCAGGAACACACTTCCACCTCCCTCCTCATCCAGGAACACACTCTCACCTCCCTCCTCCTTCAGGAACGCACTCTCAACTCCCTCCTCCAGGAACACACTCTCACCCCCCACCGTTCTCCAGGAACACACTCTCACCTCTCTCCTCCTCCAGGAACACACTCTCACCCCCTCCCTCCTCCAGGAACACACTCTCACCTCCCCCCTCATCCAGGAACACACTCTCACCTCCCTCCATCTCCAGAAACACACTCTCACCTCCCTCCTTTTCCAGGAACACACTCTCACCTCCCTCCTCCACCAGGAACACACTCTCACCTCCTTCCTCCTCCAGGAACACTCTCTCACCTCCCTCCTTTTCCAGGAACACACTCTCACCTCCCTCCTCCAGGAATTCACTCCCACCTCCCTCCTCCACCAGGAACACACTCTCACCTCCTTCCTCCTCCAGGAACACACTCTCACCTCCCTCCTCCACCAGGAACACACTCTCACCTCCATCCCACCCCTACAAACACACTCTCACCTCCCTCCTCCAGGAACACACTCTCAACTCCCTCCTCCAGGAAAACCCTCCCACCACCCTCCTCGTCCAGGAACACATTCCCACCTCCTCCTCCAGGAACACACTCTCACCTCCCTCCTCCTCCAGGAACACACTCTCACCTCCCTCCTCCAGGAACACACTTCCACCACCCTCCTCCTCCAGGAACACATTCCCACCTCCCTCCTCCTCCAGGAACACACTCTCACCTCCCTCCTCCTCCAGGAACACACTCTCACCTCCCTCCTCCACCAGGAACACACTCTCACCTCCTTCCTCCTCCAGGAACACACTCCCACCTCCCTCCTCCAGGAACACACTCTCACCTCCCTCCTCCTCCAGGAACACACTCTCACCTCCCTCCCTCCTCCAGGAACACACTTCCACCTCCCTCCTCATCCAGGAACACATTCCCACCTCCCTCCTCCTCCAGGAACACACTCTCACCTCCCTCCTCCTCCAGGAACACACTCTCACCTACCTCCACCACCAGGAACACACTCTCACCTCCCTCCTCCAGGAATACACTCTCACCTCCTTCCTCCTCCAAGAACACACTCTCACCTCCCTCCTCCACCCGGAACACACTCTCACCTCCCTCCTCCACCAGGAACACACTCTCACCTCCTTCGTCCTCCAGGAACACACTCTCACCTCCCTCCTTCACCAGGAATACACTCTCACCTCCTTCCTCCTCCAGGAACACAATCCCACCTCCCTCCTCCACCAGGAACACACTCTCGCCTCCCTCCTCCTCCAGGAACACACTCTCCCCTCCCTCCTCCTCCAGGAAAACACTCTCACCTCCCTCCTCCGCCAGGAACACATCCTCACCTCCCTCCTCCACGTGGAACACACCTTCACCTCTCTCGTCCAGGAACTCACTCTCACCTCCCTCCTCCAGGAACACACTCTCACCTCACTCCTCCACCAGGAACTCACTCTCACCTCCCTCCTCCTCCAGGAACACACTCTCACCTCACTCCTCCACCAGGAACACATTCCCACCTCCCTCCTCCTCCAGGAACACACTCTCACCTCCCTCCTCCACCAAGAACACACTCTCAACTGCCTCCTCCTCCAGGAACACATTCTCACCTCCCTCTTCCACCAGGAACACACTCTCACCTCCCTCCTCCACCAGGAACACACTCTCACCTCCCTCCTCCAGGAACTCACTCTCACCTCCCTCCTCCAGGAACACACTCTCACCTCCCTCCTCCAGGAACACACTCGTACCCCCCTCTCACCTCGTCCAGGAACACATTCCCACCTCCCTCCTCCAGGAACACACTCTCACCTCTGTCCTCCAGGAACACACTCTCACCTCCCTCCTCCTCCAGGAACACACTCTCACCTCCCTCCTCCAGGAACACACTCTCACCTCCCTCCTCCTCCAGTAACACACTCCCCCCTCCTCCTCCAGGAACACACATTACACCTCCCTCCTCCTCTAGGAACACACTCTCACCTCCCTCCTCCGCCAGGAACACATTCTCACCTCCCTGTTCCTCCAGGAACACACTCTCACCTCCCTCCTCCTCCAGGAACACACTCTCACCTCCCTCCTCCTCCAGGAACACACTCTCACCTCCATCATCCACCAGGAACACACTCGCACCTCCCTCCTCCACCAGGAACACACTCTCACCTCCTTCCTCCTCCAGGAACACACTCACCTCCCTCACCCTCCAGGAACACACTCTCACCTCCCTCCTTCTCCAGGAACACACTCTCACCTCCCTACTCCTCCAGGAATACACTCTCACCTCCCACCTCCAGGAACTCACTCTCACCTCCCTCCTCCAAGAACTCACTCTCACCTCCCTCCTCCAGGAACACACTCTCACCTCCCTCCTCCAGGAAAACACTCCCACCTCCTCCTCGTCCAGGAACACATTCCCACCTCCCTCCTCCAGGAACACACGCTCACCTCCCTCCTCCAGGAACACACTCTCACCTCCCTCCTCGTCCAGGAACACATTCCCACCTCCCTCCTCCCCCAGGAACACATTTCCACCTCCCTCCTCCACCAGGAACACACTCTCACCTCCGTCCTCCAGGAACACACTTTCACCTCCCTCCTCCTCCAGGAACACACTCTCACCTCCCTCCTCATCCAGGAACACACTCTCACCTCCATCCTCCACCAGGAACACACACTCACCTCCCTCATCCTCCAGGAACACTCTCTCACCTCCCTCCTCCACCAGGAACACACTCTCACCTCCCTCATCCACCAGGAACACACTCCCACCTCCCTCCTCCAGGAATTCACTCCCACCTCCCTCTTCCACCAGGAACACACTCTCACCGGCCTCCTCCTCCAGGAACACACTCTCACCTCCCTCATCCTCCAGGAACACACTCTCACATCCCTCCTCCTCCAGGACCACACTCTCACCTCCCTCCCTCCTCCAGGAACAAACTCTCACCTCCCTCCCTCCTCCAGGAACACACTCTCACCTCCCTCCTCCTCCAGGAACACACTCTCACCTCCCTCCTCCTCCAGGACCAAACTCTCACCTCCCTCCCTCCTCCAGGAACAAACTCTCACCTCCCTCCTCCTCTCGGAACACACTCTCACCTCCCTCCTCCATCAGGAACATACTCTCACCTCCCTCCTCCTCCAGGAACACACTCTCACACCCCTCCCTCCTCCAGGAACACACTTTCACCTCCCTCCTTCTCCAGGAACACACTCTCACCTCCCTCCTCCACCAGGAACACACTCCCACCTCACTCCTCCAGGAACACACTCTCACCTCCCTCCTCCTCTAGGAACACACTCTCATCTCCCTCCTCCTCCAGGAACACACTCTCACCTCCCTCCCTCCTCCAGGAACACACTCTCACCTCCCTCCTCCTCTAGGAACACACTCTCACCCCCCCTCCCTTCTCCAGGAAAACACTCTCACCTCTCTCCTCCTCCAAGAACACACTCTCACCCCCTTCCTCCTCCAGGAACACACTCTCACCTCTCTCCTCCTCCAGGAACACACTCTCACCTCCCTCCTCCACAGGAACACACTCTCACCTCCCCCCTCCTCCAGGAACACACTCCCACCTCCCTCCATCAGGAATTCACTCCCACCTCCCTCCTCCACCAGGAACACACTCTCACCTCCTCCCTTCTCCAGGACCACACTCTCACCTCCCTCCTCCACCAGGAACACACTCCCACCTCCCTCCTTCAGGAATTCACTCCCACCTCCCTCCTCCACCAGGAATACACTCTCACCTCCTTCCTCCTCCAGGAACAGACTCTCACCTCCCTCCTCCTCCACAAACACACTCTCACCTCCCTCCTCCAGGAACACACTCTCAACTCCCTCCTCCAGGAAAACCCTCCCACCTCCCTCCTCGTCCAGGAACACATTCCCACCTCCTCCTCCAGGAACACACTCTCACCTCCCTCCTCCTCCAGGAACACACTCTCACCTCCCTCCTCCTCCAGTAACACACTCTCACCTCCCTCCTCCTCCAGGAACTCACTCTCACCTCCCTCTTCCAGGAACACACTCTCACCTCCCTCCTCCTCCAGGAACACACTCTCACCTCCCTCCTCCTCCAGGAACACACTCTCACCTCCCTCCTCCAGGAACACACTCTCACCTCCCTCCTCCTCCAGGAACGCACTCTCACCTCCCTCCCTCCTCCAGGAACACACTTCCACCTCCCTCCTCCTCCAGGAACACACTCCACCTCCCTCCTCCAGGAACACACTCTCAGCTCCTTCCTCCTCCAGGAACACTCTCTCACCTCCCTCCTTTTCCAGGAACACACTCTCACCTCCCTCCTCCAGGAATTCACTCCCACCTCCCTCCTCCACCAGGAACACACTCTCACCTCCTTCCTCCTCCAGGAACACACTCTCACCTCCCTCCTCCACCAGGAACACACTCTCACCTCCATCCCACCCCAACAAACACACTCTCACCTCCCACCTCCAGGAACACACTCTCAACTCCCTCCTCCAGGAAAACCCTCCCACCACCCTCCTCGTCCAGGAACACATTCCCACCTCCTCCTCCAGGAACACACTCTCACCTCCCTCCTCCTCCAGGAACACACTCTCACCTCCCTCCTCCAGGAACACACTTCCACCACCCTCCTCCTCCAGGAACACATTCCCACCTCCCTCCTCCTCCAGGAACACACTCTCACCTCCCTCCTCCTCCAGGAACACACTCTCACCTCCCTCCTCCACCAGGAACACACTCTCACCTCCTTCCTCCTCCAGGAACACACTCCCACCTCCCTCCTCCAGGAACACACTCTCACCTCCCTCCTCCTCCAGGAACACACTCTCACCTCCCTCCCTCCTCCAGGAACACACTTCCACCTCCCTCCTCATCCAGGAACACATTCCCACCTCCCTCCTCCTCCAGGAACACACTCTCACCTCCCTCCTCCTCCAGGAACACACTCTCACCTACCTCCACCACCAGGAACACACTCTCACCTCCCTCCTCCAGGAATACACTCTCACCTCCTTCCTCCTCCAAGAACACACTCTCACCTCCCTCCTCCACCCGGAACACACTCTCACCTCCCTCCTCCACCAGGAACACATCTCACCTCCCTCCTCCAGGAACTCACTCTCACCTCCCTCCTCCAGGAACACACTCTCACCTCCCTCCTCCACCAGGAACACACTCTCACCTCCTTCCTCCTCCAGGAACACACTCTCACCTCCCTCCTTCACCAGGAATACACTCTCACCTCCTTCCTCCTCCAGGAACACAATCCCACCTCCCTCCTCCACCAGGAACACACTCTCACCTCCCTCCTCCTCCAGGAACACACTCTCCCCTCCCTCCTCCTCCAGGAAAACACTCTCACCTCCCTCCTCCGCCAGGAACACATCCTCACCTCCCTCCTCCACGTGGAACACACCTTCACCTCTCTCGTCCAGGAACTCACTCTCACCTCCCTCCTCCAGGAACACACTCTCACCTCACTCCTCCACCAGGAACTCACTCTCACCTCCCTCCTCCTCCAGGAACACACTCTCACCTCACTCCTCCACCAGGAACACATTCCCACCTCCCTCCTCCTCCAGGAACACACTCTCACCTCCCTCCTCCACCAGGAACACACTCTCAACTGCCTCCTCCTCCAGGAACACATTCTCACCTCCCTCTTCCACCAGGAACACACTCTCACCTCCCTCCTCCACCAGGAACACACTCTCACCTCCCTCCTCCAGGAACTCACTCTCACCTCCCTCCTCCAGGAACACACTCTCACCTCCCTCCTCCAGGAACACACTCGCACCCCCCTCTCACCTCGTCCAGGAACACATTCCCACCTCCCTCCTCCAGGAACACACTCTCACCTCCGTCCTCCAGGAACACACTCTCACCTCGCTCCTCCTCCAGGAACACACTCTCACCTCCCTCCTCCAGGAACACACTCTCACCTCCCTCCTCCTCCAGTAACACACTCCCCCCTCCTCCTCCAGGAACACACATTACACCTCCCACCTCCTCTAGGAACACACTCTCACCTCTCTCCTCCGCCAGGAACACATTCTCACCTCCCTGTTCCTCCAGGAACACACTCTCACCTCCCTCCTCCTCCAAGAACACATTCTCACCTCCCTCCTCCTCCAGGAACACACTCGCACCCCCGTCCCTCCTCCAGGAACACACTCTCACCTCCCTCCTCATCCAGGAACGCTCTCTCACCTCCCTCCTCTACCAGGAATACACTCTCACCTCCCTTCTCCTCCAGGAACACACTCTCACCTCCCTCCTCCACCAGTAACACACTCTCACCTCCTTCCTCCTCCAGGAACACACTCTCACCTCCTTTCTCCACCAGGAACACACTCTCACCTCCCTCCTCCAGGAATACACTCTCACCTCCCTCCTCCACCAGGAACACACTCTCACCTCCCTCCGCCTCCAGGAACACACTCTCACCTCCCTCCGCCTCCAGGAACACACTCATACCTCCCTCCTCCAGGAAAGCACTCCCACCTCCCTCCTCATCCAGGAACACATTCCCACCTCCCTCGTCCTCCAGGAACACACTCTCACTTGCCTCCTCCACCAGGAACACACTCTCAGCTCCTTCCTCCTCCAGGAACACACTCTCACCTCCCTCCTCCTCCAGGAACACACTCTCACCTCCCTCCTCCTCCAGGAACGCACTCTCACCTCCCTCCTCCAGGAACACACTCTCACCTCCCTCCTCCTCTAGGAACACACTCTCACCTCCTTCCTCCGCCAGGAACACACTCTCACCTCCCTGTTCCTCCAGGAACACACTCTCACCTCCCTCCTCCTCCAAGAACACACTCTCACCTCCTCCTCCTCCAGGAACACACTCTCACCTCCCTCCTCCACCAGGAACACACTCCCACCTCCCTCCTCCAGGAATTCACTCCCACCTCCCTCCTCCACCAGGAACACACTCTCACCTCCTTCCTCCTCCAGGAACACACTCTCACCTCCCTCCTCCACCAGGAACACACTCTCACCTCCATCCCACCTCCACAAACACACTCTCACCTCCCTCCTCCAGGAACACACTCTCAACTCCCTCCTCCAGGAAAACTCTCCCACCACCCTCCTCGTCCAGGAACACATTCCCACCTCCTCCTCCAGGAACACACTCTCACCTCCCTCCTCCTCCAGGAACACACTCTCACCTCCCTCCTCCAGGAACACATTTCCACCTCCCTCCTCGTCCAGGAACACATTCCCACCTCCCTCCTCCTCCAGGAACACACTCTCACCTCCCTCCTCCACCAGGAACACACTCTCACCTCCCTCCTCCACCAGGAACACACTCTCACCTCCTTCCTCCTCCAGGAACACACTCCCACCTCCCTCCTCCAGGAACACACTCTCTCCTCCATCCTCCTCCAGGAACACACTCTCACCTCCCTCCCTCCTCCAGGAACACACTTCCACCTCCCTCCTCGTCCAGGAACACATTCCCACCTCACTCCTCCTCCAGGAACACACTCTCACCTCCCTCCCTCCTCCAGGAACACACTTCCACCTCCCTCCTCGTCCAGGAACACATTCCCACCTCCCTCCTCCTCCAGGAACACACTCTCACCTACCTCCACCACCAGGAACACACGCTCACCTCCCTCCTCCAGGAATACACTCCCGCCTCCTTCCTCCTCCAAGAACACACTCTCACCTCCCTCCTCCACCCGGAACACACTCTCACCTCCCTCCTCCACCAGGAACACACTCTCACCTCCCTCCTCCAGGAACACACTCTCACCTCCCTCCTCCACCAGGAACACACTCTCACCTCCTTCCTCCTCCAGGAACACACTCTCACCTCCCTCCTTCACCAGGAATACACTCTCAATTCCTTCCTCCTCCAGGAACACAATCCCACCTCCCTCCTCCACCAGGAACATACTCTCACCTCCCTCCTCCTCCAGGAACACACTCTCCCCTCCCTCCTCCTTCAGGAACACACTCTCACCTCCCTCCTCCGCCAGGAACACATCCTCACCTCCCTCCTCCACGTGGAACACACTCTCACCTCCCTCCTACAGGAACTCACTCTCACCTCCCCCCTCCTCCAGGAACACACTCTCACCCCCCTCCCTTCTCCAGGAGCACACTCTCACCTCGCTCCTCCACCAGGAACACACTCCCACCTCCCTCCTCCAGGAATTCACTCCCACCTCCCTCCTCCACCAGGAACACACTCTCACCTCCTTCCTCCTCCAGGAACACACTCTCAACTCCCTCCTCCAGGAAAACCCTCCCAACACCCTCCTCGTCCAGGAACACATTCCAACCTCCTCCTCCAGGAACACGCTCTCACCTCCCTCCTCCTCCAGGAACACACTCTCACCTCCCTCCTCCAGGAACACATTTCCACCTCCCTCCTCGTCCAGGAACACATTCCCACCTCCCTCCTCCTCCAGGAACACACCCTCACCTCCCTCCTCCTCCAGGAACACACTCTCACCTCCCTCCTCCACCAGGAACACACTCTCACCTCCCTCCTCCTCCAGGAACACACTCTCCCCTCCCTCCTCCTCCAGGAACACACTCTCACCTCCCTCCTCCGCCAGGAACACATCCTCACCTCCCTCCTCCACGTGGAACACACTCTCACCTCCCTCCTCCAGGAACTCACTCTCACCTCCCCCCTCCTCCAGGAACACACTCTCACCCCCCTCCCTTCTCCAGGACCACACTCTCACCTCCCTCCTCCACCAGGAACACACTCCCACCTCCCTCCTCCAGGAATTCACTCCCACCTCCCTCCTCCACCAGGAACACACTCTCACCTCCTTCCTCCTCCAGGAACACACTCTCACCTCCCTCCTCCACCAGGAACACACTCTCACCTCCATCCCACCTCCACAAACACACTCTCACCTCCCTCCTCCAGGAACACACTCTCAACTCCCTCCTCCAGGAAAACCCTCCCAACACCCTCCTCGTCCAGGAACACATTCCCACCTCCTCCTCCAGGAACACGCTCTCACCTCCCTCCTCCTCCAGGAACACACTCTCACCTCCCTCCTCCAGGAACACATTTCCACCTCCCTCCTCGTCCAGGAACACATTCCCACCTCCCACCTCCTCCAGGAACACACCCTCACCTCCCTCCTCCTCCAGGAACACACTCTCACCTCCCTCCTCCACCAGGAACACACTCTCACCTCCTTCCTCCTCCAGGAACACACTCCCACCTCCCACCTCCAGGAACACACTCTCACCTCCCTCCTCCTCCAGGAACACACTCTCACCTCCCTCCCTCCTCCAGGAACACACTTCCACCTCCCTCCTCGTCCAGGAACACATTCACACCTCACTCCTCCTCCAGGAACACACTCTCACCTCCCTCCTCCTCCAGGAACACACTCTCACCTACCTCCACCACCAGGAACACACTCTCACCTCCCTCCTCCAGGAATACACTCTCACCTGCTTCCTCCTCCAAGAACACACTCTCACCTCCCTCCTCCACCCGGAACACACTCTCACCTCCCTCCTCCACCAGGAACACACTCTCTCCTCCCTCCTCCAGGAACACACTCTCACCTCCCTCCTCCACCAGGAACACACTCTCACCTCCTTCCTCCTCCAGGAACACACTCTCACCTCCCTCCTTCACCAGGAATACACTCTCACCTCCTTCCTCCTCCAGGAACACAATCCCACCTCCCTCCTCCACCAGGAACACACTCTCACCTCCCTCCTCCTCCAGGAACACACTCTCCCCTCCCTCCTCCTCCAGGAACACACTCTCACCTCCCTCCTCCGCCAGGAACACATCCTCACCTCCCTCCTCCACGTGGAACAGACTCTCACCTCCCTCCTCCAGGAACTCACTCTCACCTCCCTCCTCCAGGAACACACTCTTACCTCTCTCCTCCTCCAGGAACACACTCTTACCACCCTCCACCAGGAAAACACTCTCACCTCCCTCCTTTTCCAGGAACACACTCTCACCTCCCTCCTCCACCAGGAACACACTCTCACCTCCTTCTTCCTCCAGGAACACACTCTCACCTCAATCCTCCACCAGGAACACACTCTCACCTGCCTCCTCCTCCAGGAACACATTCTCACCTCCCTCTTCCACCAGGAACACACTCTCACCTCCCTCCTCCACCAGGAACACACTCTCACCTCCCTCCTACAGGAACTCACTCTCACCTCCCTCCTCCAGGAACACACTCTCACCTCCCTCCTCCAGGAACACACTCGCACCCCCCTCTCTCCTCGTCCAGGAACACATTCCCACCTCCCTCCTCCAGGAACACACTCTCACCTCCGTCCTCCAGGAACACACTCTCACCTCCCTCCTCCTCCAGGAACACACTCTCACCTCCCTCCTCCAGGAACACACACTCACCTCCCTCCTCCTCCAGTAACACACTCCCCCCTCCTCCTCCAGGAACACACATTACACCTCCCTCCTCCTCTAGGAACACACTCTCACCTCCCTCCTCCGCCAGGAACACATTCTCACCTCCCTGTTCCTCCAGGAACACACTCTCACCTCCCTCCTCCTCCAAGAACACATTCTCACCTCCCTCCTCCTCCAGGAACACACTCTCACCTCCCTCCTCCTCCAGGAACACACTCTCCCCTCCCTCCTCCTCCAGGAACACACTCTCACCTCCCTCCTCCGCCAGGAACACATCCTCACCTCCCTCCTCCACGTGGAACAGACTCTCACCTCCCTCCTCCAGGAACTCACTCTCACCTCCCTCCTCCAGGAACACACTCTTACCTCTCTCCTCCTCCAGGAACACACTCTTACCACCCTCCACCAGGAAAACACTCTCACCTCCCTCCTTTTCCAGGAACACACTCTCACCTCCCTCCTCCACCAGGAACACACTCTCACCTCCTTCTTCCTCCAGGAACACACTCTCACCTCAATCCTCCACCAGGAACACACTCTCACCTGCCTCCTCCTCCAGGAACACATTCTCACCTCCCTCTTCCACCAGGAACACACTCTCACCTCCCTCCTCCACCAGGAACACACTCTCACCTCCCTCCTACAGGAACTCACTCTCACCTCCCTCCTCCAGGAACACACTCTCACCTCCCTCCTCCAGGAACACACTCGCACCCCCCTCTCTCCTCGTCCAGGAACACATTCCCACCTCCCTCCTCCAGGAACACACTCTCACCTCCGTCCTCCAGGAACACACTCTCACCTCCCTCCTCCTCCAGGAACACACTCTCACCTCCCTCCTCCAGGAACACACACTCACCTCCCTCCTCCTCCAGTAACACACTCCCCCCTCCTCCTCCAGGAACACACATTACACCTCCCTCCTCCTCTAGGAACACACTCTCACCTCCCTCCTCCGCCAGGAACACATTCTCACCTCCCTGTTCCTCCAGGAACACACTCTCACCTCCCTCCTCCTCCAAGAACACATTCTCACCTCCCTCCTCCTCCAGGAACACACTCTCACCTCCCTCCTCATCCAGGAACACTCTCTCATCTCCCTCCTCTACCAGGAATACACTCTCACCTCCCTTCTCCTCCAGGAACACACTCTCACCTCCCTCCTCCACCAGGAACACACTCTCACCTCCTTCCTCCTCCAGGAACACACTCTCACCTCCCTTCTCCGCCAGGAACACACTCTCACCTCCCTCCTCCAGGAACACACTCTCACCTCCCTCCGCCTCCAGGAACACACTCTCACCTCCCTCCGCCTACAGGAACACACTCATACCTCCCTCCTCCAGGAAAGCACTCCCACCTCCCTCCTCCTCCAAGAACACACTCTCACTTGCCTCCCTCCTCCACCAGGAACACACTCTCACCTCCCTGCTCCTCCAGGAACACACTCTCACCTCCCTCCTCGTCCAGGAACACACTCTCACCTCCCTCCTCCTCCAGGAACGCACTCTCACCTCCCTCCTCCACCAGGAACACACTCTCACCTCCCTCCTCCTCTAGGAACACACTCTCACCTCCCTCCTCCGCCAGGAACACACTCTCACCTCCCTGTTCCTCCAGGAACACAATCTCACCTCCCACCTCCTCCAAGAACACACTCTCACCTCCCTCCTCCTCCAGGAACACACTCTCACCCCCCTCCCTCCTCCAGGAACACACTCTCACCTCCCTCCTCATCCAGGAACACACTCTCACCTCCCTCCTTCTCCAGGAACACACTCTCACCTCCCTCCTCCACCAGGAACACACTCTCACCTCCTTCCTCCTCCAGGAACACACTCTCACCTCCCTCCTTTTCCAGGAACACACTCTCACCTCCCTCCTCCACCAGGAACACACTCTCCCCTCCCTCCTCGACCAGGAACACACTCTCACCTCCATCCTCCAGGAACTCACTCTCACCTCCCTCCTCCAGGAACACACTCTCACCTCCCTCCTCCAGGAACACACTCGCACCCCCCTCCCTCCGCGTCCAGGAACACATTCCAACCTCCCTCCTCCAGGAACACACTCTCACCTCCCTCCTCCAGGAACACACTCTCACCTCCCTCCTCCTCCAGGAACACACTCTCACCTCCCTCCTCCAGGAACACACTCTCACCTCCCTCCTCCACCAGTAACGTACTCCCCCCTCCTCCTCCAGGAACACACTCTCACCTCCCTCCTCATCCAGGAACACACTCTCACCTCCCTCCTCCACCAGGAACACACTCTCACCTCCCTCCTCCTCCAGGAACACACTCTCACCTCCCTCCTCCTCCAGGAACACACTCCCACCTCCCTTCTCCACCAGAAACACACTCTCACCTCCCTCCTCCACCAGGAACACACTCTCACCTCCCTCCTTCTCCAGGAACACACTCTCACCTCCCTCCTCCAGGAACACACTCTCACCTCCCTCCTCCTCCAGGAACACACTCTCACCTCCCTCCTCCTCCAGGAACACACTCTCACCTCCCTGCTCCTCCAGGAACTCACTCTCACCTCCCTCTTCCAGGAACACACTCTCACCTCCCTCCTCCTCCACGAACACACTCTCACCTCCCTCCTCCTCCAGGAACACACTCTCACCTCCATCATCCACCAGGAACACACTCGCACCTCCCTCCTCCACCAGGAACACACTCTCACCTCCTTCCTCCTCCAGGAACACACTCACCTCCCTCACCCTCCAGGAACACACTCTCACCTCCCTCCTTCTCCAGGAACACACTCTCACCTCCCTACTCCTCCAGGAATACACTCTCACCTCCCACCTCCAGGAACTCACTCTCACCTCCCTCCTCCAAGAACTCACTCTGACCTCCCTCCTCCAGGAACACACTCTCACCTCCCTCCTTCTCCAGGAACACACTCCCACCTCCCTACTCCTCCAGGAATACACTCTCACCTCCCACCTCCTGGAACTCACTCTCACCTCCCTCCTCCAGGAACACACTCTCACCTCCCTCCTCGTCCAGGAACACATTCCCACCTCCCTCCTCCAGGAACACACTCTCACCTCACTCCTCCTCCAGGAACACACTCTCACCTCCCTCCTCCAGGAACACACTCTCACCTCCCTCCTCGTCCAGGAACACATTCCCACCTCCCTCCTCCCCCAGGAACACATTCCCACCTCCCTCCTCCACCAGGAACACACTCTCACCTCCCTCCTCCAGGAACACACTTTCACCTCCGTCCTCCTCCAGGAACACATTCCCACCTCCCTCCTCCCCCAGGAACACATTCCCACCTCCCTCCTCCACCAGTAACACACTCTCACCTCCCTCCTCCAGGAACACACTTTCACCTCCCTCCTCCTCCAGGAACACACTCTCACCTCCCTCCTCATCCAGGAACACACTCTCACCTCCATCCTCCACCAGGGACACACACTCACCTCCCTTATCCTCCAGGAACACTCTCTCACCTCCCTCCTCCACCAGGAACACACTCTCACCTCCCTCATCCACCAGGAACACGCTCTCACCTCCCGCCTCGTCCAGGAACACATTCCCACCTCCCTCCACCAGGAACACACTCTCACCGCCCTCCTCCTCCAGGAACACACTCTCACCTCCCTCCTCCTCCAGGAACACACTCTCACCTCCCTCCTCCTCCATGACCACACTCTCACCTCCCTCCCTCCTCCAGGAACAAACTCTCAACTCCCTCCCTCCTCCAGGAACACACTCTCACCTCCCTCCTCCTCCAGGAACACAATCCCACCTCCCTCCTCCACCAGGAACACACTCTCACCTCCCTCATCCACCAGGAACACACTCTCACCTCTCTCCTCCAGGAACACACTTTCACCTCCGTCCTCCTCCAGGGACACATTCCCACCTCCCTCCTCCCCCAGGAACACATTCCCACCTCCCTCCTCCACCAGGAACTCACTCTCACCTCCCTCCTCGTCCAGGAACACATTCCCACCTCCCACCTCTCCCAGGAACACATTCCCACCTCCCTCCTCCACCAGCAACACACTCTCACCTCCCTCCTCCAGGAACACACTTTCACCTCCCTCCTCCTCCAGGAACACACTCTCACCTCCCTCCTCATCCAGGAACACACTCTCACCTCCATCCTCCACCAGGAACACACACTCACCTCCCTTATCCTCCAGGAACACTCTCTCACCTCCCTCCTCCACCAGGAACACACTCTCACCTCCCTCATCCACCAGGAACACACTCTCACCTCCCTCCTCCAGGAACACACTTTCACCTCCGTCCTCCTCCAGGGACACATTCCCACCTCCCTCCTCCCCCAGGAACACATTCCCACCTCCCTCCTCCACCAGGAACACACTCTCACCTCCCTCCTCCAGGAACACACTTTCACCTCCCTCCTCCTCCAGGAACACACTCTCACCTCCCTCCTCATCCAGGAACACACTCTCACCTCCCTCCTTCTCCAGGAACACACTCTCACCTCCCTCCTATTCCAGGAACACACTCTGACATCCCTCCTCCACCAGGAACACACTCTCACCTCCTTCCTCCTCCAGGAACACACTCTCACCTCCCTCCTTTTCCAGAAACACACTCTCACCTCCCTCCTCCACCAGGAACACACTCTCCCCTCCCTCCTCGACCAGGAACACACTCTCACCTCCATCCTCCAGGAACTCACTCTCACCTCCCTCCTCCAGGAACACACTCTCACCTCCCTCCTCCAGGAACACACTCGCACCCCCCTCCCTCCGCGTCCAGGAACACATTCCAAACTCCCTCCTCCAGGAACACACTCTCACCTCCCTCCTCCAGGAACACACTCTCACCTCCCTCCTCCTCCAGGAACACACTCTCACCTCCCTCCTCCAGGAACACATTCTCACCTCCCTCCTCCACCAGTAACGTACTCCCCCCTCCTCATCCAGGAACACACTCTCACCTCCCTCCTCATCCAGGAACACACTCTCACCTCCCTCCTCCACCAGGAACACACTCTCACCTCCCTCCTCCTCCAGGAACACACTCTCACCTCCCTCCTCCTCCAGGAACACACTCCCACCTCCCTTCTCCACCAGAAACACACTCTCACCTCCCTCCTCCACCAGGAACACACTCTCACCTCCCTCCTTCTCCAGGAACACACTCTCACCTCCCTCCTCCAGGAACACACTCTCACCTCCCTCCTCCTCCAGGAACACACTCTCACCTCCCTCCACCTCCAGGAACACACTCTCACCTCCCTCCTCCTCCAGGAACTCACTCTCACCTCCCTCTTCCAGGAACACACTCTCACCTCCCTCCTCCTCCACGAACACACTCTCACCTCCCTCCTCCTCCAGGAACACACTCTCACCTCCATCATCCACCAGGAACACACTCGCACCTCCCTCCTCCACCAGGAACACACTCTCACCTCCTTCCTCCTCCAGGAACACACTCACCTCCCTCACCCTCCAGGAACACACTCTCACCTCCCTCCTTCTCCAGGAACACACTCTCACCTCCCTACTCCTCCAGGAATACACTCTCACCTCCCACCTCCAGGAACTCACTCTCACCTCCCTCCTCCAAGAACTCACTCTGACCTCCCTCCTCCAGGAACACACTCTCACCTCCCTCCTTCTCCAGGAACACACTCCCACCTCCCTACTCCTCCAGGAATACACTCTCACCTCCCACCTCCTGGAACTCACTCTCACCTCCCTCCTCCAGGAACACACTCTCACCTCCCTCCTCGTCCAGGAACACATTCCCACCTCCCTCCTCCAGGAACACACTCTCACCTCACTCCTCCTCCAGGAACACACTCTCACCTCCCTCCTCCAGGAACACACTCTCACCTCCCTCCTCGTCCAGGAACACATTCCCACCTCCCTCCTCCCCCAGGAACACATTCCCACCTCCCTCCTCCACCAGGAACACACTCTCACCTCCCTCCTCCAGGAACACACTTTCACCTCCGTCCTCCTCCAGGAACACATTCCCACCTCCCTCCTCCCCCAGGAACACATTCCCACCTCCCTCCTCCACCAGTAACACACTCTCACCTCCCTCCTCCAGGAACACACTTTCACCTCCCTCCTCCTCCAGGAACACACTCTCACCTCCCTCCTCATCCAGGAACACACTCTCACCTCCATCCTCCACCAGGGACACACACTCACCTCCCTTATCCTCCAGGAACACTCTCTCACCTCCCTCCTCCACCAGGAACACACTCTCACCTCCCTCATCCACCAGGAACACACTCTCACCTCCCTCCTCGTCCAGGAACACATTCCCACCTCCCTCCACCAGGAACACACTCTCACCGCCCTCCTCCTCCAGGAACACACTCTCACCTCCCTCCTCCTCCAGGAACACACTCTCACCTCCCTCCTCCTCCATGACCACACTCTCACCTCCCTCCCTCCTCCAGGAACAAACTCTCACCTCCCTCCCTCCTCCAGGAACACACTCTCACCTCCCTCCTCCTCCAGGAACACACGCTCACCTCCCTCCTCCAGGAACACACTCTCACCTCCCTCCTCGTCCAGGAACACATTCCCACCTCCCACCTCTCCCAGGAACACATTCCCACCTCCCTCCTCCACCAGCAACACACTCTCACCTCCCTCCTCCAGGAACACACTTTCACCTCCCTCCTCCACCAGGAACACACTCTCACCTCCCTCCTCATCCAGGAACACACTCTCACCTCCATCCTCCACCAGGAACACACACTCACCTCCCTTATCCTCCAGGAACACTCTCTCACCTCCCTCCTCCACCAGGAACACACTCTCACCTCCCTCATCCACCAGGAACACACTCTCACCTCCCTCCTCCAGGAACACACTTTCACCTCCGTCCTCCTCCAGGGACACATTCCCACCTCCCTCCTCCCCCAGGAACACATTCCCACCTCCCTCCTCCACAAGGAACACACTCTCACCTCCCTCCTCCAGGAACACACTTTCACCTCCCTCCTCCTCCAGGAACACACTCTCACCTCCCTCCTCATCCAGGAACACACTCTCACCTCCATCCTCCACCAGGAACACACACTCACCTCCCTTCTCCTCCAGGAACACTCTCTCACCTCCCTCCTCCACCAGGAACACACTCTCACCTCCCTCTTCCACCAGGAACACACTCTCACCGCCCTCCTCCTCCAGGAACACACTCTCACCTCCCTCCTCCTCCAGGAACACACTCTCACCTCCCTCCTCCTCCAGGACCACACTCTCACCTCCTTCCCTCCTCCAGGAACAAACTCTCACCTCCCTCCCTCCACCAGGAACACACTCTCACCTCCCTCCTCCTCTAGGAACACACTCTCACCTCCCTCCTCCATCAGGAACACACTCGCACTCCCCTCCCTCCTCCAGGAACACACTCTCACCTCCCTCCTTCTCCAGGAACACACTCTCACCTCCCTCCTCCACCAGGAACACACTCCCACCTCACTCCTCCAGGAACACACTCTCACCTCCCTCCTGCTCTAGAAACACACTCTCACCTCCCTCCTCCTCCAGGAACACACTCTCACCTCCCTCCTCCACCAGGAACACACTCTCACCTCCTTCCTCCTCCAGGAACACACTCTCACCTCCCTCCTTTTCCAGGAACACACTCTCACCTCCCTCCTCCACCAGGAACACACTCTCCCCTCCCTCCTCGACCAGGAACACACTCTCACCTCCATCCTCCAGGAACTCACTCTCACCTCCCTCCTCCAGGAACACACTCTCACCTCCCTCCTCCAGGAACACACTCGCACCCCCCTCCCTCCGCGTCCAGGAACACATTCCAACCTCCCTCCTCCAGGAACACACTCTCACCTCCCTCCTCCAGGAACACACTCTCACCTCCCTCCTCCTCCAGGAACACACTCTCACCTCCCTCCTCCAGGAACACACTCTCACCTCCCTCCTCCACCAGTAACGTACTCCCCCCTCCTCCTCCAGGAACACACTCTCACCTCCCTCCTCATCCAGGAACACACTCTCACCTCCCTCCTCCACCAGGAACACACTCTCACCTCCCTCCTCCTCCAGGAACACACTCTCACCTCCCTCCTCCTCCAGGAACACACTCCCACCTCCCTTCTCCACCAGAAACACACTCTCACCTCCCTCCTCCACCAGGAACACACTCTCACCTCCCTCCTTCTCCAGGAACACACTCTCACCTCCCTCCTCCAGGAACACACTCTCACCTCCCTCCTCCTCCAGGAACACACTCTCACCTCCCTCCTCCTCCAGGAACACACTCTCACCTCCCTGCTCCTCCAGGAACTCACTCTCACCTCCCTCTTCCAGGAACACACTCTCACCTCCCTCCTCCTCCACGAACACACTCTCACCTCCCTCCTCCTCCAGGAACACACTCTCACCTCCATCATCCACCAGGAACACACTCGCACCTCCCTCCTCCACCAGGAACACACTCTCACCTCCTTCCTCCTCCAGGAACACACTCACCTCCCTCACCCTCCAGGAACACACTCTCACCTCCCTCCTTCTCCAGGAACACACTCTCACCTCCCTACTCCTCCAGGAATACACTCTCACCTCCCACCTCCAGGAACTCACTCTCACCTCCCTCCTCCAAGAACTCACTCTGACCTCCCTCCTCCAGGAACACACTCTCACCTCCCTCCTTCTCCAGGAACACACTCCCACCTCCCTACTCCTCCAGGAATACACTCTCACCTCCCACCTCCTGGAACTCACTCTCACCTCCCTCCTCCAGGAACACACTCTCACCTCCCTCCTCGTCCAGGAACACATTCCCACCTCCCTCCTCCAGGAACACACTCTCACCTCACTCCTCCTCCAGGAACACACTCTCACCTCCCTCCTCCAGGAACACACTCTCACCTCCCTCCTCGTCCAGGAACACATTCCCACCTCCCTCCTCCCCCAGGAACACATTCCCACCTCCCTCCTCCACCAGGAACACACTCTCACCTCCCTCCTCCAGGAACACACTTTCACCTCCGTCCTCCTCCAGGAACACATTCCCACCTCCCTCCTCCCCCAGGAACACATTCCCACCTCCCTCCTCCACCAGTAACACACTCTCACCTCCCTCCTCCAGGAACACACTTTCACCTCCCTCCTCCTCCAGGAACACACTCTCACCTCCCTCCTCATCCAGGAACACACTCTCACCTCCATCCTCCACCAGGGACACACACTCACCTCCCTTATCCTCCAGGAACACTCTCTCACCTCCCTCCTCCACCAGGAACACACTCTCACCTCCCTCATCCACCAGGAACACACTCTCACCTCCCGCCTCGTCCAGGAACACATTCCCACCTCCCTCCACCAGGAACACACTCTCACCGCCCTCCTCCTCCAGGAACACACTCTCACCTCCCTCCTCCTCCAGGAACACACTCTCACCTCCCTCCTCCTCCATGACCACACTCTCACCTCCCTCCCTCCTCCAGGAACAAACTCTCAACTCCCTCCCTCCTCCAGGAACACACTCTCACCTCCCTCCTCCTCCAGGAACACAATCCCACCTCCCTCCTCCACCAGGAACACACTCTCACCTCCCTCATCCACCAGGAACACACTCTCACCTCCCTCCTCCAGGAACACACTTTCACCTCCGTCCTCCTCCAGGGACACATTCCCACCTCCCTCCTCCCCCAGGAACACATTCCCACCTCCCTCCTCCACCAGGAACACACTCTCACCTCCCTCCTCGTCCAGGAACACATTCCCACCTCCCACCTCTCCCAGGAACACATTCCCACCTCCCTCCTCCACCAGCAACACACTCTCACCTCCCTCCTCCAGGAACACACTTTCACCTCCCTCCTCCTCCAGGAACACACTCTCACCTCCCTCCTCATCCAGGAACACACTCTCACCTCCATCCTCCACCAGGAACACACACTCACCTCCCTTATCCTCCAGGAACACTCTCTCACCTCCCTCCTCCACCAGGAACACACTCTCACCTCCCTCATCCACCAGGAACACACTCTCACCTCCCTCCTCCAGGAACACACTTTCACCTCCGTCCTCCTCCAGGGACACATTCCCACCTCCCTCCTCCCCCAGGAACACATTCCCACCTCCCTCCTCCACCAGGAACACACTCTCACCTCCCTCCTCCAGGAACACACTTTCACCTCCCTCCTCCTCCAGGAACACACTCTCACCTCCCTCCTCATCCAGGAACACACTCTCACCTCCCTCCTTCTCCAGGAACACACTCTCACCTCCCTCCTATTCCAGGAACACACTCTCACATCCCTCCTCCACCAGGAACACACTCTCACCTCCTTCCTCCTCCAGGAACACACTCTCACCTCCCTCCTTTTCCAGAAACACACTCTCACCTCCCTCCTCCACCAGGAACACACTCTCCCCTCCCTCCTCGACCAGGAACACACTCTCACCTCCATCCTCCAGGAACTCACTCTCACCTCCCTCCTCCAGGAACACACTCTCACCTCCCTCCTCCAGGAACACACTCGCACCCCCCTCCCTCCGCGTCCAGGAACACATTCCAAACTCCCTCCTCCAGGAACACACTCTCACCTCCCTCCTCCAGGAACACACTCTCACCTCCCTCCTCCTCCAGGAACACACTCTCACCTCCCTCCTCCAGGAACACATTCTCACCTCCCTCCTCCACCAGTAACGTACTCCCCCCTCCTCCTCCAGGAACACACTCTCACCTCCCTCCTCATCCAGGAACACACTCTCACCTCCCTCCTCCACCAGGAACACACTCTCACCTCCCTCCTCCTCCAGGAACACACTCTCACCTCCCTCCTCCTCCAGGAACACACTCCCACCTCCCTTCTCCACCAGAAACACACTCTCACCTCCCTCCTCCACCAGGAACACACTCTCACCTCCCTCCTTCTCCAGGAACACACTCTCACCTCCCTCCTCCAGGAACACACTCTCACCTCCCTCCTCCTCCAGGAACACACTCTCACCTCCCTCCACCTCCAGGAACACACTCTCACCTCCCTCCTCCTCCAGGAACTCACTCTCACCTCCCTCTTCCAGGAACACACTCTCACCTCCCTCCTCCTCCACGAACACACTCTCACCTCCCTCCTCCTCCAGGAACACACTCTCACCTCCATCATCCACCAGGAACACACTCGCACCTCCCTCCTCCACCAGGAACACACTCTCACCTCCTTCCTCCTCCAGGAACACACTCACCTCCCTCACCCTCCAGGAACACACTCTCACCTCCCACCTCCAGGAACTCACTCTCACCTCCCTCCTCCAAGAACTCACTCTGACCTCCCTCCTCCAGGAACACACTCTCACCTCCCTCCTTCTCCAGGAACACACTCCCACCTCCCTACTCCTCCAGGAATACACTCTCACCTCCCACCTCCTGGAACTCACTCTCACCTCCCTCCTCCAGGAACACACTCTCACCTCCCTCCTCGTCCAGGAACACATTCCCACCTCCCTCCTCCAGGAACACACTCTCACCTCACTCCTCCTCCAGGAACACACTCTCACCTCCCTCCTCCAGGAACACACTCTCACCTCCCTCCTCGTCCAGGAACACATTCCCACCTCCCTCCTCCCCCAGGAACACATTCCCACCTCCCTCCTCCACCAGGAACACACTCTCACCTCCCTCCTCCAGGAACACACTTTCACCTCCGTCCTCCTCCAGGAACACATTCCCACCTCCCTCCTCCCCCAGGAACACATTCCCACCTCCCTCCTCCACCAGTAACACACTCTCACCTCCCTCCTCCAGGAACACACTTTCACCTCCCTCCTCCTCCAGGAACACACTCTCACCTCCCTCCTCATCCAGGAACACACTCTCACCTCCATCCTCCACCAGGGACACACACTCACCTCCCTTATCCTCCAGGAACACTCTCTCACCTCCCTCCTCCACCAGGAACACACTCTCACCTCCCTCATCCACCAGGAACACACTCTCACCTCCCTCCTCGTCCAGGAACACATTCCCACCTCCCTCCACCAGGAACACACTCTCACCGCCCTCCTCCTCCAGGAACACACTCTCACCTCCCTCCTCCTCCAGGAACACACTCTCACCTCCCTCCTCCTCCATGACCACACTCTCACCTCCCTCCCTCCTCCAGGAACAAACTCTCACCTCCCTCCCTCCTCCAGGAACACACTCTCACCTCCCTCCTCCTCCAGGAACACACGCTCACCTCCCTCCTCCAGGAACACACTCTCACCTCCCTCCTCGTCCAGGAACACATTCCCACCTCCCACCTCTCCCAGGAACACATTCCCACCTCCCTCCTCCACCAGCAACACACTCTCACCTCCCTCCTCCAGGAACACACTTTCACCTCCGTCCTCCACCAGGAACACACTCTCACCTCCCTCCTCATCCAGGAACACACTCTCACCTCCATCCTCCACCAGGAACACACACTCACCTCCCTTATCCTCCAGGAACACTCTCTCACCTCCCTCCTCCACCAGGAACACACTCTCACCTCCCTCATCCACCAGGAACACACTCTCACCTCCCTCCTCCAGGAACACACTTTCACCTCCGTCCTCCTCCAGGGACACATTCCCACCTCCCTCCTCCCCCAGGAACACATTCCCACCTCCCTCCTCCACAAGGAACACACTCTCACCTCCCTCCTCCAGGAACACACTTTCACCTCCCTCCTCCTCCAGGAACACACTCTCACCTCCCTCCTCATCCAGGAACACACTCTCACCTCCATCCTCCACGAGGAACACACACTCACCTCCCTTCTCCTCCAGGAACACTCTCTCACCTCCCTCCTCCACCAGGAACACACTCTCACCTCCCTCCTCCACCAGGAACACACTCCCACCTCCCTCCTCCTCCAGGAACACACTCTCACCTCCCTCCTCCTCCAGGAACACACTCTCACCTCCCTCCTCCTCCAGGACCACACTCTCACCTCCTTCCCTCCTCCAGGAACAAACTCTCACCTCCCTCCCTCCACCAGGAACACACTCTCACCTCCCTCCTCCTCTAGGAACACACTCTCACCTCCCTCCTCCATCAGGAACACACTCGCACTCCCCTCCCTCCTCCAGGAACACACTCTCACCTCCCTCCTTCTCCAGGAACACACTCTCACCTCCCTCCTCCACCAGGAACACACTCCCACCTCACTCCTCCAGGAACACACTCTCACCTCCCTCCTGCTCTAGAAACACACTCTCACCTCCCTCCTCCTCCAGGAACACACTCTCACCTCCCTCCTCCACCAGGAACACACTCTCACCTCCTTCCTCCTCCAGGAACACACTCCCACCTCCCTCCTCCAGGAACACACTCTCACCTCCCTCCTTTTCCAGGAACACGCTCTCACCTCCCTCCCTCCTCCAGGAACACACTTCCACCTCCCTCCTCGTCCAGGAACACACTCTCACCTCCCTCCTCCTTCAGGAACACACTCTCAACTCCCTCCTCCAGGAACACACTCTCACCCCCCACCCTTCTCCAGGAACACACTCTCACCTCTCTCCTCCTCCAGGAATACACTCTCACCCCCTCCCTCCTCCAGGATCACACTCTCACCTCTATCATCCTCTTGGAACACACTCTCACCTCCCTCCTCCTCCAGGAACACACTCTCACCTCCCTCCTCCACAGGAACACACTCTCACCTCCCCTCTCCTCCAGGAACACACTCTCACCCCCCTCCCTTCTCCAGGACCACACTCTCACCTCCCTCCTCCACCAGGAACACACTCCCACCTCCCTCCTCCAGGAATTCACTCCCACCTCCCTCCTCCACCAGGAACACACTCTCACCTCCTTCCTCCTCCAGGAAAACACTCTCACCTCCCTCCTCCACCAGGAACACACTCTCACCTCCATCCCACCTCCACAAACACACTCTCACCTCCCTCCTCCAGGAACACACTCTCAACTCCCTCCTCCAGGAAAACCCTCCCACCACCCTCCTCGTCCAGGAACACATTCCCAACTCCTCCTCCAGGAACACACTCTCACCTCCAACCTCCTCCAGGAACACACGCTCACCTCCCTCCTCCAGGAACACACTTCCACCTCCCTCCTCGTCCAGTAACACATTCCCGCCTTCCTCCTCCTCCAGGAACACACTCTCACCTCCCTCCTCCTCCAGGAACACACTCTCACCTCCCTCCTCCACCAGGAACACACTCTCACCTCCTTCCTCCTCCAGGAACACACTCCCACCTCCCTCCTCCAGGAACACACTCTCACCTCCCTCCTCCTCCAGGAACACACTCTCACCTCCCTCCCTCCTCCAGGAACACACTTCCAGCTCCATCCTCGTCCAGGAGCACATTCCCACCTCCATCCTCCTCCAGGAACACACTCTCACCTCCCTCCTCCTCCAGGAACACACTCTCACCTCCCTCCACCGCCATGAACACACTCTCACCTCCCTCCTCCAGGAATACACTCTCACCTCCTTCCTCCTCCAAGAACACACTCTCACCTCCCTCCTCCACCCGGAACACACTCTCACCTCCCTCCTCCACCAGGAACACACTCTCACCTCCCTCCTCCAGGAACTCAATCTCACCTCCCTCCTCCAGGAACACACTCTCACCTCCCTCCTCCACCAGGAACACACTCTCACCTCCTTCCTCCTCCAGGAACACACTCTCACCTCCCTCCTTCACCAGGAATACACTCTCACCTCCTTCCTCCTCCAGGAACACAATCCCACCTCCCTGCTCCACCAGGAACACACTCTCACCTCCCTCCTCCTCCAGGAACACACTCTCCCCTCCCTCCTCCTCCAGGAACACACTCTCACCTCCTTCCTCCTCCAAGAACACACTCCCACCTCCCTCCTCGTCCAGGAACACATTCCCACCTCCCCCCTCCTCCAGGAACACACTCTCACCTCCCTCCTCCTCCAGGAACACACTCTCACCTCCCTCCTCCAGGAATACACTCTCACCTTCTTCCTCCTCCAAGAACACACTCTCACCTCCCTCCTCCACCCGAAACACACTCTCACCTCCCTCCTCCACCAGGAACACACTCTCACCTCCCTCCTCCAGGAACTCACTCTCACCTCCCTCCTCCAGGAACACACTCTCACCTCCCTCCTCCACCAGGAACACACTCTCACCTCCTTCCTCCTCCAGGAACACACTCTCACCTCCCTCCTTCACCAGGAATACACTCTCACCTCCTTCCTCCTCCAGGAACACAATCCCACCTCCCTCCTCCACCAGGAACACACTCTCACCTCCCTCCTCCTCCAGGAACACACTCTCCCCTCCCTCCTCCTCCAGGAACACACTCTCACCTCCCTCCTCCGCCAGGAACACATCCTCACCTCCCTCCTCCACGTGGAGCACACTCTCACCTCCCTCCTCCAGGAACACACTCTCACCTCCCTCCTCCGCCAGGAAAACATCCTCACCTCCCTCCTCCACGTGGAACACACTCTCACCTCCCTCCTCCAGGAACTCACTCTCACCTCCCTCCTCCAGGAACACACTCTTACCTCTCTCCTCCTCCAGGAACACTCTCTTACCTCCCTCCTCCAGGAACACACTCTCACCTCACTCCTCCACCAGGAACACATTCCCACCTCCCTCCTCCTCCAGGAACACACTCTCACCTCACTCCTCCACCAGGAACACACTCTCACCTCCCTCCTCCAGGAATACACTCTCACCTCCCACCTTTTCCAGGAACACACTCTCACCTCCCTCCTCCACCAGGAACACACTCTCACCTCCTTCTTCCTCCAGGAACACACTCTCACCTCCGTCCATTTCCAGAAACACACTCTCACCTGCCTCCTCCCCCAGGAACACATTCTCACCTCCCTCCTCCACCAGGAACACACTCTCACCTCCCTCCTCCACCAGGAACACACTCTCACCTCCCTCCTCCAGGAACTCACTCTCACCTCCCTCCTCCAGGAACACACTCTCACCTCCCTCCTCCAGGAACACACTCGCACACCCTTCTCTCCTCGTCCAGGAACACATTCCCACCTCCCTCCTCCAGGAACACACTCTCACCTCCGTCCTCCAGGAACACACTCTCACCTCCCTCCTCCTCCAGGAACACACTCTCACCTCCCTCCTCCAGGAACACACTCTCACCTCCCTCCTCCTCCAGTAACACACTCACCCCTCCTCCTCCAGGAACACACATTAGACCTCCCTCCTCCTCTAGGAACACACTCTCACCTCCCTCCTCCGCCAGGAACACATTCTCACCTCCCTGTTCCTCCAGGAACGCACTCTCACCTCCCTCCTCCTCCAAGAACACATTCTCACGTCCCTCCTCCTCCAGGAACACACTTGCACCCCCGTCCATCCTCCAGGAACACACTCTCACCTCCCTCCTCATCCAGGAACACTCTCTCACCTCCCTCCTCTACCAGGAATACACTCTCACCTCCCTTCTCCTCCAGGAACACACTCTCACCTCCGTCCTCCAGGAACACACTCTCACCTCCCTCCTCCTCTAGGAACACACTCTCACCTCCCTCCTCCGCCAGGAACACATTCTCAACTCCCTGTTCCTCCAGGAACACACTCTCACCTCCCTCCTCCTCCAAGAACACATTCTCACGTCCCTCCTCCTCCAGGAACACACTCGCACCCCCGTCCCTCCTCCAGGAACACACTCTCACCTCCCTCCTCATCCAGGAACACTCTCTCACCTCCCTCCTCTACCAGGAATACACTCTCACCTCCCTTCTCCTCCAGGAACACACTCTCACCTCCCTCCTCCACCAGGAACACACTCTCACCTCCCTCCTCCAGGAATACACTCTCACCTCCCTCCTCCACCAGGAACACACTCTCACCTCCCTCCGCCTCCAGGAACACACTCTCACCTCCCTCCGCCTCCAGGAACACACTCATACATCCCTCCTCCAGGGAAGAACTCCCACCTCCCTCCTCATCCAGGAACACATTCCCACCTCCCTCCTCCTCCAGGAACACACTCTCACTTGCCTCCTCCACCAGGAACACACTCTCACCTCCCTCCTCCTCCAGGAACACACTCTCACCTCCCTCCTCCTCCAGGAACACACTCCCACCTCCCTCCTCCTCCAGGAACGCACTCTCACCTCCCTCCTCCAGGAACACCCTCTCAACTCCCTCCTCCTCTAGGAACACACTCTCACCTCCCTCCTCCGCCAGGAACACACTCTCACCTCCCTGTTCCTCCAGGAACACACTCTCACCCCCCTCCCTCCTCCAGGAACACACTCTCACCTCCCTCCTCATCCAGGAACACACTCTCACCTCCCTCCTTCTCCAGGAACACACTCTCACCTCCCTCCTTTTCCAGGAACACACTCTCACCTCCCTCCTCCACCAGGAACACACTCTCACCTCCTTCCTCCTCCAGGAACACACTCTCACCTCCCTCCTTTTCCAGGAACACACTCTCACCTCCCTCCTCCACCAGGAACACACTCTCACCTCCCTCCTCCACCAGGAACACACTCTCACCTCCCACCTCCAGGAACTCACTCTCACCTCCCTCCTTCAGGAACACACTCTCACCTCCCTCCTCCAGGAACACACTCGCACCCCCCTCCCTCCGCGTCCAGGAACACATTCCCACCTCCCTCCTCCAGGAACACACTCTCACCTCCCTCCTCCAGGAACACACTCTCACCTCCCTCCTCCTCCAGGAACACACTCTCACCTCCCTCCTCCAGGAACACACTCTCACCTCCCTCCTCCACCAGTAACGTACTCCCCCCTCCTCCTCCAGGAACACACTCTCACCTCCCTCCTCCTCCAGGAACACACTCTCACCTCCCTCCTCCACCAGGAACACAATCTCACCTCCCTCCTCCTCCAGGAACACACTCTCACCTCCCTCCTCCTCCAGAAACACTCTCTCACCTCCCTCCTCCTCCAGGAACACACTCTCACCTCCCTCCTCCACCAGGAACACACTCTCACCTCCCTCCTCCTCCAGGAACACACTCTCAACTCCCACCTTCTCCAGGAACACACTCTCACCACCCTCCTCCTCCAGGAATACACTCTCACCTCCCTCCTCCGCCAGGAAAACATCCTCACCTCCCTCCTCCACGTGGAACACACTCTCACCTCCCTCCTCCAGGAACTCACTCTCACCTCCCTCCTCCAGGAACACACTCTTACCTCTCTCCTCCTCCAGGAACACTCTCTTACCTCCCTCCTCCAGGAACACACTCTCACCTCACTCCTCCACCAGGAACACATTCCCACCTCCCTCCTCCTCCAGGAACACACTCTCACCTCACTCCTCCACCAGGAACACACTCTCACCTCCCTCCTCCAGGAATACACTCTCACCTCCCTCCTTTTCCAGGAACACACTCTCACCTCCCTCCTCCACCAGGAACACACTCTCACCTCCTTCTTCCTCCAGGAACACACTCTCACCTCCGTCCATTTCCAGAAACACACTCTCACCTGCCTCCTCCCCCAGGAACACATTCTCACCTCCCTCCTCCACCAGGAACACACTCTCACCTCCCTCCTCCACCAGGAACACACTCTCACCTCCATCCTCCAGGAACTCACTCTCACCTCCCTCCTCCAGGAACACACTCTCACCTCCCTCCTCCAGGAACACACTCGCACACCCTTCTCTCCTCGTCCAGGAACACATTCCCACCTCCCTCCTCCAGGAACACACTCTCACCTCCGTCCTCCAGGAACACACTCTCACCTCCCTCCTCCTCCAGGAACACACTCTCACCTCCATCCTCCAGGAACACACTCTCACCTCCCTCCTCCTCCAGTAACACACTCACCCCTCCTCCTCCAGGAACACACATTACACCTCCCACCTCCTCTAGGAACACACTCTCACCTCCCTCCTCCGCCAGGAACACATTCTCACCTCCCTGTTCCTCCAGGAACGCACTCTCACCTCCCTCCTCCTCCAAGAACACATTCTCACGTCCCTCCTCCTCCAGGAACACACTTGCACCCCCGTCCATCCTCCAGGAACACACTCTCACCTCCCTCCTCATCCAGGAACACTCTCTCACCTCCCTCCTCTACCAGGAATACACTCTCACCTCCCTTCTCCTCCAGGAACACACTCTCACCTCCGTCCTCCAGGAACACACTCTCACCTCCCTCCTCCTCTAGGAACACACTCTCACCTCCCTCCTCCGCCAGGAACACATTCTCACCTCCCTGTTCCTCCAGGAACACACTCTCACCTCCCTCCTCCTCCAAGAACACATTCTCACGTCCCTCCTCCTCCAGGAACACACTCGCACCCCCGTCCCTCCTCCAGGAACACACTCTCACCTCCCTCCTCATCCAGGAACACTCTCTCACCTCCCTCCTCTACCAGGAATACACTCTCACCTCCCTTCTCCTCCAGGAACACACTCTCACCTCCCTCCTCCACCAGGAACACACTCTCACCTCCCTCCTCCAGGAATACACTCTCACCTCCCTCCTCCACCAGGAACACACTCTCACCTCCCTCCGCCTCCAGGAACACACTCTCACCTCCCTCCGCCTCCAGGAACACACTCATACATCCCTCCTCCAGGGAAGAACTCCCACCTCCCTCCTCATCCAGGAACACATTCCCACCTCCCTCCTCCTCCAGGAACACACTCTCACTTGCCTCCTCCACCAGGAACACACTCTCACCTCCCTCCTCCTCCAGGAACACACTCTCACCTCCCTCCTCCTCCAGGAACACACTCCCACCTCCCTCCTCCTCCAGGAACGCACTCTCACCTCCCTCCTCCAGGAACACACTCTCAACTCCCTCCTCCTCTAGGAACACACTCTCACCTCCCTCCTCTGCCAGGAACACACTCTCACCTCCCTGTTCCTCCAGGAACACACTCTCACCTCCCTCCTCCTCCAAGAACATACTCTCACCTCCCTACTCCTCCAGGAACACACTCTCACCCCCCTCCCTCCTCCAGGAACACACTCTCACCTCCCTCCTCATCCAGGAACACACTCTCACCTCCCTCCTTCTCCAGGAACACACTCTCACCTCCCTCCTTTTCCAGGAACACACTCTCACCTCCCTCCTCCACCAGGAACACACTCTCACCTCCTTCCTCCTCCAGGAACACACTCTCACCTCCCTCCTTTTCCAGGAACACACTCTCACCTCCCTCCTCCACCAGGAACACACTCTCACCTCCCTCCTCCACCAGGAACACACTCTCACCTCCCACCTCCAGGAACTCACTCTCACCTCCCTCCTTCAGGAACACACTCTCACCTCCCTCCTCCAGGAACACACTCGCACCCCCTCCCTCCGCGTCCAGGAACACATTCCCACCTCCCTCCTCCAGGAACACACTCTCACCTCCCTCCTCCAGGAACACACTCTCACCTCCCTCCTCCTCCAGGAACACACTCTCACCTCCCTCCTCCAGGAACACACTCTCACCTCCCTCCTCCACCAGTAACGCACTCCCCCCTCCTCCTCCAGGAACACACTCTCACCTCCCTCCTCCTCCAGGAACACACTCTCACCTCCCTCCTCCACCAGGAACACAATCTCACCTCCCTCCTCCTCCAGGAACACACTCTCACCTCCCTCCTCCTCCAGAAACACTCTCTCACCTCCCTCCTCCTCCAGGAACACACTCTCACCTCCCTCCTCCACCAGGAACACACTCTCACCTCCCTCCTCCTCCAGGAACACACTCTCAACTCCCACCTTCTCCAGGAACACACTCTCACCACCCTCCTCCTCCAGGAATACACTCTCACCTCCCTCCTCCTCCAGGAACACACTCTCACCTCCCTCCTTCTCCAGGAACTCACTCTCACCTCCCTCTTCCAGGAACACACTCTCGCCTCCCTTCTCCTCCAGGAACACACTCTCACCTCCCTCCTCCTCCAGGAACACACTCTCACCTCCATCATCCACCAGGAACACACTCGCACCTCCCTCCTCCACCAGGAACACACTCTCACCTCCTTCCTCCTCCAGAAACACACTCACCTCCCTCACCCTCCAGGAATACACTCTCACCTCCCTCCTTCTCCAGGAACACACTCTCACTTCCCTACTCCTCCAGGAATACACTCTCACCTCCCACCTCCAGGAACTCACTCTCACCTCCCTCCTCCAAGAACTCACTCTCACCTCCCTCCTCCAGGAACACACTCTCACCTCCCTCCTCCAGGAAAACACTCCCACCTCCTCCTCGTCCAGGAACACATTCCCACCGCCCTCCTCGAGGAACACACTCTCACCTCACTCCTCCTCCAGGAACACACGCTCACCTCCCTCTTCCAGGAACACACTCTCACCTCCCTCCTCGTCCAGGAACACATTCCCACCTCCCTCCTCCCCCAGGAACACATTCCCACCTCCCTCCTCCACCAGGAACACACTCTCACCTCCCTCCTTCAGGAACACACGTTCACCTCCGTCCTCCTCCAGGAACACATTCCCACCTCCCTCCTCCCCCAGGAACACATTCCCACCTCCCTCCTCCACCAGGAACACACTCTCACCTCCCTCCTCCAGGAACACACTTTCACCTCCCTCCTCCTCCAGGAACACACTCTCACCTCCCTCCTCATCCAGGAACACACTCTCACCTCCCTCCTCCTCCAAGAACACACCCTCACCTCCCTCCTCCTCCAGGAACACACTCTCACCCCCCTCCCTTCTCCAGGAACACACTCTCACCTCCCTCCTCATCCAGGAACACACTCTCACCTCCCTCCTTCTCCAGGAACACACTCTCACCTCCCTCCTTTTCCAGGAACACACTCTCACCTCCCTCCTCCACCAGGAACACACTCTCACCTCCTTCCTCCTCCAGGAACACACTCTCACCTCCCTCCTTTTCCAGGAACACACTCACACCTCCCTCCTCCACCAGGAACACACTCTCACCTCCCTCCTCCACCAGGAACACACTCTCACCTCCCTCCTCCAGGAATTCTCTCTCACCTCCCTCCTCCAGGAACACACTCTTACCTCCCTCCTCCAGGAACACACTCGCACCCCCCTCCCTCCGCGTCCAGGAACACATTCCCACCTCCCTCCTCCAGGAACACACTCTCACCTCCCTCCTCCAGGAACACACTCTCACCTCCCTCCTCCTCCAGGAACACACTCTCACCTCCCTCCTCCAGGAACACACTCTCACCTCCCTCCTCCACCAGGAACACACTCTCACCTCCCTCCTCCTCCAGGAATACACTCTCACCTCCCTCCTCCTCCAGGAACACACTCCCACCTCCCTTCTCCACCAGAAACACACTCTCACCTCCCTCCTCCAGGAACACACTCTCATCTCCCTATTCCAGGAACACACTCTCACCTCCCTCCTCCACCAGTAACGCACTCCCCCCTCCTCCTCCAGGAACACACTCTCACCTCCCTCCTCATCCAGGAACACACTCTCACCTCCCTCCTCCAGGAACACACTCTCACCTCCCTCCTCCTCCAGGAACACACTCTCACCTCCCTCCTCCTCCAGGAACACACTCCCACCTCCCTTCTCCACCAGAAACACACTCTCACCTCCCTCCTCCACCAGGAACACAGTCTCACCTCCCTCCTCCAGGAAGACACTCTCACCTCCCTCCTCGTCCAGGAACACATTCCCACCTCCCTCCTCCCCCAGGAACACATTCCCACCTCCCTCCTCCACCAGGAACACACTCTCACCTCCCTCCTCCAGGAACACACTTTCACCTCCGTCCTCCTCCAGGAACACATTCCCACCTCCCTCCTCATCCAGGAACACATTCCCACCTCCCTCCTCCACCAGGAACACACTCTCACCTCCCTCCTCCAGGAACACACTTTCACCTCCCTCCTCCTCCAGGAACACACTCTCACCTCCCTCCTCCTCCAGGAACACACTCTCACCTCCATCCTCCACCAGGAACACACACTCACCTCCCTTATCCTCCAGGAACACTCTCTCACATCCCTCCTCCAACAGGAACACACTCTCACCTCCCTCATCCACCAGGAACACACTCTCACCTCCCTCCTTCTCCAGGAACACACTCTCACCTCCCTCCTTTTCGAGGAACACACTCTCACCTCCCTCCTCCACCAGGAACACACTCTCACCTCCTTCCTCCTCCAGAAACACACTCTCACCACCCTCCTTTTCCAGGAACACACTCTCACCTCCCTCCTCCACCAGGAACACACTCTCACCTCCCTCCTCCACCAGGAACACACTCTCACCTCCCACCTCCAGGAACTCACTCTCACCTCCCTCCTTCAGGAACACACTCTCACCTCCCTCCTCCAGGAACACACTCTCACCTCCCTCCTCCTCCAGGAACACACTCTCACCTCCCTCCTCCAGGAACACACTCTCACCTCCCTCCTCCACCAGGAACACACTCTCACCTCCCTCCTCCTCCAGGAATACACTCTCACCTCCCTCCTCCTCCAGGAACACACTCCCACCTCCCTTCTCCACCAGAAACACACTCTCACCTCTCTCCTCCACCAGGAACACAGTCTCACCTCCCTCCTCCAGGAACACACTCTCATCTCCCTATTCCAGGAACACACTCTCACCTCCCTCCTCCACCAGTAACGCACTCCCCCCTCCTCCTCCAGGAACACACTCTCACCTCCCTCCTCATCCAGGAACACACTCTCACCTCCCTCCTCCAGGAACACACTCTCACCTCCCTCCTCCTCCAGGAACACACTCTCACCTCCCTCCTTTTCCAGGAACACACTCCCACCTCCCTTCTCCACCAGAAACACACTCTCACCTCCCTCCTCCACCAGGAACACAGTCTCACCTCCCTCCTCCAGGAACACACTCTCACCTCCCTCCTCGTCCAGGAACACATTCCCACCTCCCTCCTCCCCCAGGAACACATTCCCACCTCCCTCCTCCACCAGGAACACACTCTCACCTCCCTCTTCCAGGAACACACTTTCACCTCCGTCCTCCTCCAGGAACACATTCCCACCTCCCTCCTCCCCCAGGAACACATTCCCACCTCCCTCCTCCACCAGGAACACACTCTCACCTCCCTCCTCCAGGAACACACTTTCACCTCCCTCCTCCTCCAGGAACACACTCTCACCTCCCTCCTCCTCCAGGAACACACTCTCACCTCCATCCTCCACCAGGAACACACACTCACCTCCCTTATCCTCCAGGAACACTCTCTCACATCCCTCCTCCAACAGGAACACACTCTCACCTCCCTCATCCACCAGGAACACACTCTCACCTCCCTCCTTCTCCAGGAACACACTCTCACCTCCCTCCTTTTCCAGGAACACACTCTCACCTCCCTCCTCCACCAGGAACACACTCTCACCTCCTTCCTCCTCCAGGAACACACTCTCACCACCCTCCTTTTCCAGGAACACACTCTCACCTCCCTCCTCCACCAGGAACACACTCTCACCTCCCTCCTCCACCAGGAACACACTCTCACCTCCCACCTCCAGGAACTCACTCTCACCTCCCTCCTTCAGGAACACACTCTCACCTCCCTCCTCCAGGAACACACTCGCACCCCCCTCCCTCCGCGTCCAGGAACACATTCCCACCTCCCTCCTCCAGGAACACACTCTCACCTCCCTCCTCCAGGAACACACTCTCACCTCCCTCCTCCTCCAGGAACACACTCTCACTTCCCACCTCCAGGAACACACTCTCACCTCCCTCCTCCACCAGTAACGCACTCCCCCCTCCTCCTCCAGGAACACACTCTCACCTCCCTCCTCCTCCAGGAACACACTCTCACCTCCCTCCTCCACCAGGAACACAGTCTCACCTCCCTCCTCCTCCAGGAACACACTCTCACCTCCCTCCTCCTCCAGAAACACTCTCTCACCTCCCTCCTCCTCCAGGAACACACTCTCACCTCCCTCCTCCACCAGGAACACACTCTCACCTCCCTCCTCCTCCAGGAACACACTCTCAACTCCCACCTTCTCCAGGAACACACTCTCACCACCCTCCTCCTCCAGGAATACACTCTCACCTCCCTCCTCCTCCAGGAACACACTCTCACCTCCCTCCTCCTCCAGGAACTCACTCTCACCTCCCTCTTCCAGGAACACACTCTCGCCTCCCTTCTCCTCCAGGAACACACTCTCACCTCCCTCCTCCTCCAGGAACACACTCTCACCTCCATCATCCACCAGGAACACACTCGCACCTCCCTCCTCCACCAGGAACACACTCTCACCTCCTTCCTCCTCCAGAAACACACTCACCTCCCTCACCCTCCAGGAATACACTCTCACCTCTCTCCTTCTCCAGGAACACACTCTCACTTCCCTACTCCTCCAGGAATACACTCTCACCTCCCACCTCCAGGAACTCACTCTCACCTCCCTCCTCCAAGAACTCACTCTCACCTCCCTCCTCCAGGAACACACTCTCACCTCCCTCCTCCAGGAAAACACTCCCACCTCCTCCTCGTCCAGGAACACATTCCCACCGCCCTCCTCGAGGAACACACTCTCACCTCACTCCTCCTCCAGGAACACACGCTCACCTCCCTCTTCCAGGAACACACTCTCACCTCCCTCCTCGTCCAGGAACACATTCCCACCTCCCTCCTCCCCCAGGAACACATTCCCACCTCCCTCCTCCACCAGGAACACACTCTCACCTCCCTCCTTCAGGAACACACGTTCACCTCCGTCCTCCTCCAGGAACACATTCCCACCTCCCTCCTCCCCCAGGAACACATTCCCACCTCCCTCCTCCACCAGGAACACACTCTCACCTCCCTCCTCCAGGACCACACTTTCACCTCCCTCCTCCTCCAGGAACACACTCTCACCTCCCTCCTCATCCAGGAACACACTCTCACCTCCCTCCTCCTCCAAGAACACACTCTCACCTCCCTCCTCCTCCAGGAACACACTCTCACCCCCCTCCCTTCTCCAGGAACACACTCTCACCTCCCTCCTCATCCAGGAACACACTCTCACCTCCCTCCTTCTCCAGGAACACACTCTCACCTCCCTCCTTTTCCAGGAACACACTCTCACCTCCCTCCTCCACCAGGAACACACTCTCACCTCCTTCCTCCTCCAGGAACACACTCTCACCTCCCTCCTTTTCCAGGAAGACACTCTCACCTCCCTCCTCCACCAGGAACACACTCTCACCTCCCTCCTCCACCAGGAACACACTCACACCTCCCTCCTCCAGGAACTCACTCTCACCTCCCTCCTCCAGGAACACACTCTCACCTCCCTCCTCCAGGAACACACTCGCACCCCCCTCCCTCCGCGTCCAGGAACACATTCCCACCTCCCTCCTCCAGGAACACACTCTCACCTCCCTCCTCCAGGAACACACTCTCACCTCCCTCCTCCTCCAGGAACACACTCTCACCTCCCTCCTCCAGGAACACACTCTCACCTCCCTCCTCCACCAGTAACGCACTCCCCCCTCCTCCTCCAGGAAAACACTCTCACCTCCCTCCTCATCCAGGAACACACTCTCACCTCCCTCCTCCACCAGGAACACACTCTCACCTCCCTCCTCCTCCAGGAATACACTCTCACCGCCCTCCTCCTCCAGGAACACACTCCCACCTCCCTTCTCCACCAGGAACACACTCTCACCTCCATCCTCCACCAGGAACACACACTCACCTCCCTTATCCTCCAGGAACACTCTCTCACATCCCTCCTCCAACAGGAACACACTCTCACCTCCCTCATCCACCAGGAACACACTCTCACCTCCCTCCTTCTCCAGGAACACACTCTCACCTCCCTCCTTTTCCAGGAACACACTCTCACCTCCCTCCTCCACCAGGAACACACTCTCACCTCCTTCCTCCTCCAGGAACACACTCTCACCACCCTCCTTTTCCAGGAACACACTCTCACCTCCCTCCTCCACCAGGAACACACTCTCACCTCCCTCCTCCACCAGGAACACACTCTCACCTCCCACCTCCAGGAACTCACTCTCACCTCCCTCCTTCAGGAACACACTCTCACCTCCCTCCTCCAGGAACACACTCGCACCCCCCTCCCTCCGCGTCCAGGAACACATTCCCACCTCCCTCCTCCAGGAACACACTAACACCTCCCTCCTCCAGGAACACACTCTCACCTCCCTCCTCCTCCAGGAACACACTCTCACCTCCCACCTCCAGGAACACACTCTCACCTCCCTCCTCCACCAGTAACGCACTCCCCCCTCCTCCTCCAGGAACACACTCTCACCTCTCTCCTCCTCCAGGAACACACTCTCACCTCCCTCCTCCACCAGGAACACAGTCTCACCTCCCTCCTCCTCCAGGAACACACTCTCACCTCCCTCCTCCTCCAGAAACACTCTCTCACCTCCCTCCTCCTCCAGGAACACACTCTCACCTCCCTCCTCCACCAGGAACACACTCTCACCTCCCTCCTCCTCCAGGAACACACTCTCAACTCCCACCTTCTCCAGGAACACACTCTCACCACCCTCCTCCTCCAGGAATACACTCTCACCTCCCTCCTCCTCCAGGAACACACTCTCACCTCCCTCCTCCTCCAGGAACTCACTCTCACCTCCCTCTTCCAGGAACACACTCTCGCCTCCCTTCTCCTCCAGGAACACACTCTCACCTCCCTCCTCCTCCAGGAACACACTCTCACCTCCATCATCCACCAGGAACACACTCGCACCTCCCTCCTCCACCAGGAACACACTCTCACCTCCTTCCTCCTCCAGAAACACACTCACCTCCCTCACCCTCCAGGAATACACTCTCACCTCTCTCCTTCTCCAGGAACACACTCTCACTTCCCTACTCCTCCAGGAATACACTCTCACCTCCCACCTCCAGGAACTCACTCTCACCTCCCTCCTCCAAGAACTCACTCTCACCTCCCTCCTCCAGGAACACACTCTCACCTCCCTCCTCCAGGAAAACACTCCCACCTCCTCCTCGTCCAGGAACACATTCCCACCGCCCTCCTCGAGGAACACACTCTCACCTCACTCCTCCTCCAGGAACACACGCTCACCTCCCTCTTCCAGGAACACACTCTCACCTCCCTCCTCGTCCAGGAACACATTCCCACCTCCCTCCTCCCCCAGGAACACATTCCCACCTCCCTCCTCCACCAGGAACACACTCTCACCTCCCTCCTTCAGGAACACACGTTCACCTCCGTCCTCCTCCAGGAACACATTCCCACCTCCCTCCTCCCCCAGGAACACATTCCCACCTCCCTCCTCCACCAGGAACACACTCTCACCTCCCTCCTCCAGGAACACACTTTCACCTCCCTCCTCCTCCAGGAACACACTCTCACCTCCCTCCTCATCCAGGAACACACTCTCACCTCCCTCCTCCTCCAAGAACACACTCTCACCTCCCTCCTCCTCCAGGAACACACTCTCACCCCCCTCCCTTCTCCAGGAACACACTCTCACCTCCCTCCTCATCCAGGAACACACTCTCACCTCCCTCCTTCTCCAGGAACACACTCTCACCTCCCTCCTTTTCCAGGAACACACTCTCACCTCCCTCCTCCACCAGGAACACACTCTCACCTCCTTCCTCCTCCAGGAACACACTCTCACCTCCCTCCTTTTCCAGGAACACACTCTCACCTCCCTCCTCCACCAGGAACACACTCTCACCTCCCTCCTCCACCAGGAACACACTCACACCTCCCTCCTCCAGGAACTCACTCTCACCTCCCTCCTCCAGGAACACACTCTCACCTCCCTCCTCCAGGAACACACTCGCACCCCCCTCCCTCCGCGTCCAGGAACACATTCCCACCTCCCTCCTCCAGGAACACACTCTCACCTCCCTCCTCCAGGAACACACTCTCACCTCCCTCCTCCTCCAGGAACACACTCTCACCTCCCTCCTCCAGGAACACACTCTCACCTCCCTCCTCCACCAGTAACGCACTCCCCCCTCCTCCTCCAGGAAAACACTCTCACCTCCCTCCTCATCCAGGAACACACTCTCACCTCCCTCCTCCACCAGGAACACACTCTCACCTCCCTCCTCCTCCAGGAATACACTCTCACCGCCATCCTCCTCCAGGAACACACTCCCACCTCCCTTCTCCACCAGAAACACACTCTCACCTCCCTCCTCCACCAGGAACACAGTCTCACCTCCCTCCTCCAGGAACACACTCTCATCTCCCTATTCCAGGAACACACTCTCACCTCCCTCCTCCACCAGTAACGCACTCCCCCCTCCTCCTCCAGGAACACACTCTCACCTCCCTCCTCCTCCAGGAACACACTCTCACCTCCCTCCTCCTCCAGGAACACACTCCCACCTCCCTTCTCCACCAGAAACACACTCTCACCTCCCTCCTCCACCAGGAACACAGTCTCACCTCCCTCCTCCAGGAACACACTCTCACCTCCCTCCTCGTCCAGGAACACATTCCCACCTCCCTCCTCCCCCAGGAACACATTCCCACCTCCCTCCTCCACCAGGAACACACTCTCACCTCCCTCCTCCAGGAACACACTTTCACCTCCGTCCTCCTCCAGGAACACATTCCCACCTCCCTCCTCCCCCAGGAACACATTCCCACCTCCCTCCTCCACCAGGAACACACTCTCACCTCCCTCCTCCAGGAACACACTTTCATCTCCCTCCTCCTCCAGGAACACACTCTCACCTCCCTCCTCCTCCAGGAACACACTCTCACCTCCATCCTCCACCAGGAACACACACTCACCTCCCTTATCCTCCAGGAACACTCTCTCACATCCCTCCTCCAACAGGAACACACTCTCACCTCCCTCATCCACCAGGAACACACTCTCACCTCCCTCCTCCAGGAACACACTTTCACCTCCGTCCTCCTCCAGGAACACATTCCCACCTCCCTCCTCCCCCAGGAACACATTCCCACCTCCCTCCTCCACCAGGAACACACTCTCACCTCCCTCCTCCAGGAACACACTTTCACCTCCCTCCTCCTCCAGGAACACACTCTCACCTCCCTCCTCATCCAGGAACACACTCTCACCTCCATCCTCCACCAGGAACACACACTCTCACCTCCCTCCTCCTCCAGGAACACTCTCTCACCTCCCTCCTCCACCAGGAACACACTCTCACCTCCCTCTTCCACCAGGAACACACTCTCACCGCCCTCCTCCTCCAGGAACACACTGTCACCTCCCTCCTCCTCCAGGAACACACTCTCACCTCCCTCCTCCTCCAGGACCACACTCTCACCTCCCTCCCTCCTCCAGGAACAAACTCTCACCTCCCTCCCTCCACCAGGAACACACTCTCACCTCCCTCCTCCTCTAGGAACACACTCTCACCTCCCTCCTCCATCAGGAACATACTCTCACCTCCCTCCTCCTCCAGGAACACACTCTCACTCCCCTCCCTCCTCCAGGAACACACTCTCACCTCCCTCCTTCTCCAGGAACACACTCTCACCTCCCTCCTCCACCAGGAACACACTCCCACCTCACTCCTCCAGGAACACACTCTCACCTCCCTCCTGCCCTAGAAACACACTCTCCCCTCCCTCCTCCTCCAGGAACACACTCTCACCTCCCTCCTCCACCAGGAACACACTCTCACCTCCTTCCTCCTCCAGGAACACACTCCCACCTCCCTCCTCCAGGAACACACTCTCACCTCCCTCCTCCTCCAGGAACACACTCTCACCTCCCTCCCTCCTCCAGGAACACACTTCCACCTCCCTCCTCGTCCAGGAACACACCCTCACCTCCCTCCTCCTTCAGGAACACACTCTCAACTCCCTCCTCCAGGAACGTACTCTCACCCCCCACCCTTCTCCAGGAACACACTCTCACCTCTCTCCTCCTCCAGGAATACACTCTCACCCCATCCCTCCTCCAGGAACACACTCTCACCTCTATCATCCTCTAGGAACACACTCTCACCTCCCTCCTCCACCAGGAACACACTCCCACCTCCCTTCTCCAGGACCACACTCTCACCTCCCTCCTCCACCAGGAACACACTCCCACCTCCCTCCTCCAGGAATTCACTCCCACCTCCCTCCTCCACCAGGAACACACTCTCACCTCCTTCCTCCTCCAGGAAAACACTCTCACCTCCCTCCTCCACCAGGAACACACTCTCACCTCCATCCCACCTCCACAAACACACTCTCACCTCCCTCCTCCAGGAACACACTCTCAACTCCCTCCTCCAGGAAAACCCTCCCACCACCCTCCTCGTCCAGGAACACATTCCCAACTCCTCCTCCAGGAACACACTCTCACCTCCAACCTCCTCCAGGAACACACTCTCACCTCCCTCCTCCAGGAACACACTTCCACCTCCCTCCTCGTCCAATAACACATTCCCGCCTTCCTCCTCCTCCAGGAACACACTCTCACCTCCCTCCTCCTCCAGGAACACACTCTCACCTCCCTCCTCCACCAGGAACACACTCTCACCTCCTTCCTCCTCCAGGAACACACTCCCACCTCCCTTTTCCAGGAACACACTCTCACCTCCCTCCTCCTCCAGGAACACACTCTCACCTCCCTCCTCCTCCAGGAACACACTTCCAGCTCCATCCACGTCCAGGAGCACATTCCCACCTCCATCCTCCTCCAGGAACACACTCTCACCTCCCTCCTCTTCCAGGAACACACTCTCACCTCCCTCCACCACCATGAACACACTCTCACCTCCCTCCTCCAGGAATACACTCTCACCTCCTTCCTCCTCCAAGAACACACTCTCACCTCCCTCCTCCACCCGGAACACACTCTCACCTCCCTCCTCCACCAGGAACACACTCTCACCTCACTCCTCCAGGAACTCACTCTCACCTCCCTCCTCCAGGAACACACTCTCACCTCCCTCCTCCACCAGGAACACACTCTCACCTCCTTCCTCCTCCAGGAACACACTCTCACCTCCCTCCTTCACCAGGAATACACTCTCACCTCCTTCCTCCTCCAGGAACACAATCCCACCTCCCTCCTCCAGGAACACACTCTCACCTCCCTCCTCCTCCAGGAACACACTCTCACCTCCCTCCCTCCTCCAGGAACACACTTCCACCTCCCGACTCGTCCAGGAACACATTCCCACCTCCCTCCTCCTCCAGGAACACACTCTCACCTCCTTCCTCCTCCAAGAACACACTCCCACCTCCCTCCTCCAGGAACACACTCTCACCTCCCTCCTCCTCCAGGAACACACTCTCACCTCCCTCCCTCCTCCAGGAACACACTTCCACCTCCCTCCTCGTCCAGGAACACATTCCCACCTCCCTCCTCCTCCAGGAACACACTCTCACCTCCCTCCTCCCTCAGGAACACACTCTCACCTCCCTCCTCCAGGAATACACTCTCACCTCCTTCCTCCTCCAAGAACACACTCTCACCTCCCTCCTCCACCCGGAACACACTCTCACCTCCCTCCTCCAGGAACACACTCTCACCTCCCTCCTCCAGGAACTCACTCTCACCTCCCTCCTCCAGGAACACACTCTCACATCCCTCCTCCACCAGGAACACACTCTCACCTCCTTCCTCCTCCAGGAACACAGTCCCACCTCCCTCCTCCACCAGGAACACACTCTCACCTCCCTCCTCCTCCAGGAACACACTCTCCCCTCCCTCCTCCTCCAGGAACACACTCTCACCTCCCTCCTCCGCCAGGAACACATCCTCACCTCCCTCCTCCACGTGGAGCACACTCTCACCTCCCTCCTCCAGGAACACACTCTCACCTCCCTCCTCCGCCAGGAACACATCCTCACCTCCCTCCTCCACGTGGAACACACTCTCACCTCCCTCCTCCAGGAACTCACTCTCACCTCCCTCCTCCAGGAACACACTCTTACCTCTCTCCTCCTCCAGGAACACACTCTTACCTCCCTCCTCCAGGAACACACTCTCACCTCACTCCTCCACCAGGAACACATTCCCACCTCCCTCCTCCTCCAGGAACACACTCTCACCTCACTCCTCCACCAGGAACACACTCTCACCTCCCTCCTCCAGGAATACACTCTCACCTCCGTCCATTTCCAGAAACACACTCTCACCTGCCTCCTCCCCAGGAACACATTCTCACCTCCCTCTTCCACCAGGAACACACTCTCAACTCCCTCCTCCACCAGGAACACACTCTCACCTCCCTCCTCCAGGAACTCACTCTCACCTCCCTCCTCCAGGAACACACTCTCACCTCCCTCCTCCAGGAACACACTCGCACACCCTTCTCTCCTCGTCCAGGAACACATTCCCACGTCCCTCCTCCAGGAACACACTCTCACCTCCGTCCTCCAGGAACACACTCTCACCTCCCTCCTCCTCCAGGAACACACTCTCACCTCCCTCCTCCAGGAACACACTCTCACCTCCCTCCTCCTCCAGTAACACACTCACCCCTCCTCCTCCAGGAACACACATTACACCTCCCTCCTCCTCTAGGAACACACTCTCACCTCCCTCCTCCGCCAGGAACACATTCTCACCTCCCTGTTCCTCCAGGAACACACTCTCACCTCCCTCCTCCTCCAAGAACACATTCTCACGTCCCTCCTCCTCCAGGAACACACTCGCACCCCCGTCCATCCTCCAGGAACACACTCTCACCTCCCTCCTCCGCCAGGAACACATTCTCACCTCCCTGTTCCTCCAGGAACACACTCTCACCTCCCTCCTCCAGGAACACACTCTCACCTCCCTCCTCCACCAGTAACGCACTCCCCCCTTATCCTCCAGGAACACACTCTCACCTCCCTCCTCATCCAGGAACACACTCTCACCTCCCTCCTCCACCAGGAACACACTCTCACCTCCCTCCTCCTCCAGGAACACACTCTCACCTCCCTCCTCCTCCAGGAACACACTCCCACCTCCCTTCTCCACCAGAAACACACTCTCACCTCCCTCCTCCACCAGGAACACAGTCTCACCTCCCTCCTCCAGGAACACACTCTCACCTCCCTCCTCCTCCAGAAACACTCTCTCACCTCCCTCCTCCTCCAGGAACACACTCTCACCTCCCTCCTCCACCAGGAACACACTCTCACCTCCCTCCTCCAGAAACACTCTCTCACCTCCCTCCTCCTCCAGAAACACTCTCTCACCTCCCTCCTCCTCCAGGAACACACTCTCACCTCCCTCCGCCTCCAGGAACACACTCTCACCTCCCTCCGCCTCCAGGAACACACTCATACCTCCCTCCTCCAGGAAAGAACTCCCACCTCCCTCCTCATCCAGGAACACATTCCCACCTCCCTCCTCCTCCAGGAACACACTCCAACTTGCCTCCTCCACCAGGAACACACTCTCACCTCCCTCCTCCTCCAGGAACACACTCTCACCTCACTCCTCCACCAGGAACACACTCTCACCTCCCTCCTCCAGGAATACACTCTCACCTCCCTCCTTTTCCAGGAACACACTCTCACCTCCCTCCTCCACCAGGAACACACTCTCACCTCCTTCTTCCTCCAGGAACACACTCTCACCTCCGTCCATTTCCAGAAACACACTCTCACCTGCCTCCTCCCCCAAGAACACATTCTCACCTCCCTCTTCCACCAGGAACACACTCTCACCTCCCTCCTCCACCAGGAACACACTCTCACCTCCCTCCTCATCCAGGAACACACTCTCACCTCCCTCCTTCTCCAGGAACACACTCTCACCTCCCTCCATCCCCAGGAACACACTCTCACCTCCCTCCTCCACCAGGAACACACTCTCACCTCCCTCCTCCTCCAGGAACACACTCTCACCTCCCTCCTCCAGGAACACACTCGCACACCCTTCTCTCCTCGTCCAGGAACACATTCCCACGTCCCTCCTCCAGGAACACACTCTCACCTCCCTCCTCCAGGAACACACTCTCACCTCCCTCCTCCACCAGTAACGCACTCCCCCCTCCTCATCCAGGAACACACTCTCACCTCCCTCCTCATCCAGGAACACACTCTCACCTCCCTCCTCCACCAGGAACACACTCTCACCTCCCTCCTCCTCCAGGAACACACTCTCACCTCCCTCCTCCTCCAGGAACACACTCCCACCTCCCTTCTCCACCAGAAACACACTCTCACCTCCCTCCTCCACCAGGAACACAGTCTCACCTCCCTCCTCCAGGAACACACTCTCACCTCCCTCCTCCTCCAGAAACACTCTCTCACCTCCCTCCTCCTCCAGGAACACACTCTCACCTCCCTCCTCCACCAGGAACACACTCTCACCTCCCTCCTCCTCCAGAAACACTCTCTCACCTCCCTCCTCCTCCAGGAACACACTCTCACCTCCCTCCGCCTCCAGGAACACACTCTCACCTCCCTCCGCCTCCAGGATCACACTAATACCTCCCTCCTCCAGGAAAGAACTCCCACCTCCCTCCTCATCCAGGAACACATTCCCACCTCCCTCCTCCTCCAGGAACACACTCCAACTTGCCTCCTCCACCAGGAACACACTCTTACCTCCCTCCTCCGCCAGGAACACACTCTCACCTCCCTCCTCCTCCAGGAACACACTCCCACCTCCCTCCTCCTCCAGGAACGCACTCTCACCTCCCTCCTCCAGGAACACACTCTCAACTCCCTCCTCCTCTAGGAACACACTCTCACCTCCCTCCTCCGCCAGGAACACACTCTCACCTCCCTGTTCCTCCAGGAACACACTCTCACCTCCCTCCTCCTCCAAGAACACACTCTCACCTCCCTCCTCCTCCAGTAACACACTCTCACACCCCTCCCTCCTCCAGGAACACACTCTCACCTCCCTCCTCATCCAGGAACACACTCTCACCTCCCTCCTTCTCCAGGAACACACTCTCACCTCCCTCCATCCCCAGGAACACACTCTCACCTCCCTCCTCCACCAGGAACACACTCTCACCTCCCTCCTCCTCCAGGAACACACTCTCACCTCCCTCCTCCAGGAACACACTCGCACACCCTTCTCTCCTCGTCCAGGAACACATTCCCACGTCCCTCCTCCAGGAACACACTCTCACCTCCGTCCTCCAGGAACACACTCTCACCTCCCTCCTCCTCCAGGAACACACTCTCACCTCCCTCCTCCAGGAACACACTCTCACCTCCCTCCTCCTCCAGTAACACACTCACCCCTCCTCCTCCAGGAACACACATTACACCTCCCTCCTCCTCTAGGAACACACTCTCACCTCCCTCCTCCGCCAGGAACACATTCTCACCTCCCTGTTCCTCCAGGAACACACTCTCACCTCCCTCCTCCTCCAAGAACACATTCTCACGTCCCTCCTCCTCCAGGAACACACTCGAACCCCCGTCCATCCTCCAGGAACACACTCTCACCTCCCTCCTCATCCAGGAACACTCTCTCACCTCCCTCCTCTACCAGGAATACACTCTCACCTCCCTTCTCCTCCAGGAACACACTCTCACCTCCCTCCTCCACCAGGAACACACTCTCACCTCCCTCCTCCAGGAATACACTCTCACCTCCCTCCTACACCAGGAACACACTCTCACCTCCCTCCGCCTCCAGGAACACACTCTCACCTCCCTCCGCCTCCAGGAACACACTCATACCTCCCTCCTCCAGGAAAGAACTCCCACCTCCCTCCTCATCCAGGAACACATTCCCACCTCCCTCCTCCTCCAGGAACACACTCTCACTTGCCTCCTCCACCAGGAACACACTCTCACCTCCCTCCTCCTCCAGGAACACACTCTCACCTCCCTCCTCCTCCAGGAACACACTCCCACCTCCCTCCTCCTCCAGGAACGCACTCTCACCTCCCTCCTCCAGGAACACATTCTCACGTCCCTCCTCCTCCAGGAACACACTCGAACCCCCGTCCATCCTCCAGGAACACACTCTCACCTCCCTCCTCATCCAGGAACACTCTCTCACCTCCCTCCTCTACCAGGAATACACTCTCACCTCCCTTCTCCTCCAGGAACACACTCTCACCTCCCTCCTCCACCAGGAACACACTCTCACCTCCCTCCTCCTACAGGAACACACTCTCACCTCCCTCCTCCTCCAGGAACACACTCTCACGTCCCTCCTTTTCCAGGAACACACTTCCACCTCCCTCCTCGTCCAGGAACACATTCCATCCTCACTCCTCCTCTAGGAACACAGTCTCACCTCCCTCCACCACCAGGAACACACTCTCACCTCCCTCCTCCAGGAACTCACTCTCACCTCCCTCCTCCAGGAACACACTCTCACCTCCCTCCTCCAGGAACACACTCTCACCTCCCTCCTCCTCCAGGAACACACTCTCACCTCCCTCCTCCAGGAACACACTCTCACCTCCCTCCTCCACCAGTAACGCACTCCCCCCTCCTCCTCCAGGAACACACTCTCACCTCCCTCCTCATCCAGGAACACACTCTCACCTCCCTCCTCCACCAGGAACACACTCTCACCTCCCTCCTCCTCCAGGAACACACTCTCACCTCCCTCCTCCTCCAGGAACACACTCCCACCTCCCTTCTCCACCAGAAACACACTCTCACCTCCCTCCTCCACCAGGAACACAGTCTCACCTCCCTCCTCCAGGAACACACTCTCACCTCCCTCCTCCGCGAGAAACACTCTCTCACCTCCCTCCTCCTCCAGGAACACACTCTCACCTCCCTCCTCCACCAGGAACACACTATCACCTCCCTCCTCCTCCAGAAACACTCTCTCACCTCCCTCCTCCTCCAGGAACACACTCTCACCTCCCTCCGCCTCCAGGAACACACTCTCACCTCCCTCCGCCTCCAGGAACACACTCATACCTCCCTCCTCCAGGAAAGAACTCCCACCTCCCTCCTCATCCAGGAACACATTCCCACCTCCCTCCTCCTCCAGGAACACACTCCAACTTGCCTCCGCCACCAGGAACACACTCTCACCTCCCTCCTCCTCCAGGAACACACTCTCACCTCCCTCCTCCTCCAGGAACACACTCTCACCTCCCTCCTCCACCAGGAACACACTCCCACCTCCCTCCTACAGGAACACACTCTCACCTCCCTCCTCCTCCAGGAACACACTCTCACCTCCCTCCCTCCTCCAGGAACACACTTCCACCTCCCTCCTCGTCCAGGAACACATTCCATCCTCACTCCTCCTCCAGGAACACACTCTCACCTCCCTCCTCCTCCCGGAACACACTCTCACCTCCCTCCACCACCAGGAACACACTCTCACCTCCCTCCTCCAGGAATACACTCTCACCTCCTTCCTCCTCCAAGAACACACTCTCACCTCCCTCCTCCACCCGGAACACACTCTCACCTCCCTCCTCCACCAGGAACACACTCTCACCTTCCTCCTCCAGGAACTCACTCTCACCTCCCTCCTCCAGGAACACACTCTCACCTCCCTCCTCCACCAGGAACACTCTCTCACCTCCCTCATCCTCCAGGAACACTCTCTCACCTCCCTCCTCCTCTAAAACACACTCTCACCTCCCTCCTCCACCAGGAACACTCTCTCACCTCCCTCATCCTCCAGGAACACACTCTCACCTCCCTCCTCCTCTAAAACACACTCTCACCTCCCTCCTCCATCAGGAACATACTCTCACCTCCCTCCTCCTCCAGGAACACACTCTCACTCCCCTCCCTCCTCCAGGAACACACTCTCACCTCCCTCCTTCTCCAGGAACACACTCTCACCTCCCTCCTCCTCTAGGAACACACTCTCACCTCCCTCCTCCTCCAGGAACACACTCTCACCTCCCTCCTCCTCCAGGAACACACTCTCACCTCCCTCCTCCATCAGGAACATACTCTCACCTCCCTCCTCCTCCAGGAACACACTCTCACTCCCCTCCCTCCTCCAGGAACACACTCTCACCTCCCTCCTTCTCCAGGAACACACTCTCACCTCCCTCCTCCACCAGGAACACACTCCCACCTCACTCCTCCAGGAACACACTCTCACCTCCCTCCTCCTCTAGGAACACACTCTCACCTCCCTCCTCCTCCAGGAACACACTCTCACCTCCCTCCTACACCAGGAACACACTCTCACCTCCGTCCTCCTCCAGTAACACACTCCCACCTCCCTCCTCCAGGAACACACTCTCACCTCCCTCCTCCTCCAGGAATACAGTCTCACCTCCCTACCTCCTCCAGGAACACACTTCCACCTCCCTCCTCATCCAGGAACACACTCTCACCTCCCTCCTCCTTCAGGAACACACTCTCAACTCCCTCCTCCAGGAACACACTCTCACCTCTCTCCTCCTCCAGGAACACACTCTCACCCCCTCCCACCTCCAGGAACACACTCACACCTCTATCATCCTCTAGGAACACAGTCTCACCTCCCTCCTCCTCCAGGAACACACTCTCACCTCCCCCCTCCTCCAGGACCACACTCTCACCTCCCTCCTCCACCAGGAACACACTCCCACCTCCCTCCTCCAGGAATTCACTCCCACCTCCCTCCTCCACCAGGAACACACCCTCACCTCCTTTCTCCTCCAGGAACACACTCTCACCTCCCTCCTCCACCAGGAACACACTCTCACCTCCATCCCACCTCCACAAACACACTCTCACCTCCCTCCTCCAGGAACACACTCTCAACTCCCTCCTCCAGGAAAACCCTCCCACCACCCTCCTCGTCCAGGAACACATTCCCACCTCCTCCTCCAGGAACACACTCTCACGTCCCTCCTCCTCCAGGAACACACTCTCACCTCCCTCCTCCAGGAACACACTTCCACCTCCCTCCTCGTCTAGGAACACATTCCCACCTCCCTCCTCCTCCAGGAACACACTCTCACCTCCCTCCTCCTCCAGGAACACACTCTCACCTCCCTCCTCCACCAGGAACACACTCTCACCTCCTTCCTCCTCCAGGAACACACTCCCACCTCCCTCCTCCAGGAACACACTCTCACCTCCCTCCTCCTCCAGGAACACACTCTCACCTCCCTCCCTCCTCCAGGAACACACTTCCACCTCCCTCCTCATCGAGGAACACATTCCCACCTCCCTCCTCCTCCAGGAACACACTCTCACCTCCCTCCTCTTCCAGGAACACACTCTCACCTCCCTCCACCACCATGGAACACACTCTCACCTCCCTCCTCCAGGAATACACTCTCACCTCCTTCCTCCTCCAAGAACACACTCTCACCTCCCTCCTCCACCCGGAACACACTCTCACCTCCCTCCTCCACCAGGAACACACTCTCACCTCCCTCCTCCAGGAACTCACTCTCACCTCCCTCCTCCAGGAACACACTCTCACCTCCCTCCTTCACCAGGAATACACTCTCAGCTCCTTCCTCCTCCAGGAACACAATCCCACCTCCCTCCTCCACCAGGAACACACTCTCACCTCCCTCCTCCTCCAGGAACACACTCTCCCCTACCTCCTCCTCCAGGAACACACTCTCACCTCCCTCCTCCGCCAGGAACACACTCTCACCTCCCTCCTCCAGGAACACACTCTCACCTCCCTCCGCCTCCAGGAACACACTCATACCTCCCTCCTCCAGGAAAGAACTCCCACCTCCCTCCTCATCCAGGAACACATTCCCACCTCCCTCCTCCTCCAGGAACACACTCTCACTTGCCTCCTCCACCAGGAACACACTCTCACCTCCCTCCTCCTCCAGGAACACACTCTCACCTCCCTCCTCCTCCAGGAACACACTCCCACCTCCCTCCTCCTCCAGGAACGCACTCTCACCTCCCTCCTCCAGGAACACACTCTCAACTCCCTCCTCCTCTAGGAACACACTCTCACCTCCCTCCTCTGCCAGGAACACACTCTCACCTCCCTGTTCCTCCAGGAACACACTCTCACCTCCCTCCTCCTCCAAGAACACACTCTCACCTCCCTCCTCCTCCAGGAACACACTCTCACACCCCTCCCTCCTCCAGGAACACACTCTCACCTCCCTCCTCATCCAGGAACACACTCTCACCTCCCTCCTTCTCCAGGAACACACTCTCACCTCCCTCCTTTTCCAGGAACACACTCTCACCTCCCTCCTTTTCCAGGAACACACTCTCACCTCCTTCCTCCTCCAGGAACACACTCTCACCTCCCTCCTCCTCCAGGAACACACTCTCACCTCCCTCCTCCAGGAACTCACTCTCACCTCCCTCCTCCAGGAACACACTCTCACCTCCCTCCTCCAGGAACACACTCGCACCCCCCTCCCTCCGCTTCCAGGAACACATTCCCACCTCCCTCCTCCAGGAACACACTCTCACCTCCCTCCTCCAGGAACACACTCTCACCTCCCTCCTCCTCCAGGAACACACTCTCACCTCCCTCCTCCAGGAACACACTCTCACCTCCCTCCTCCACCAGTAACGCACTCCCCCCTCCTCCTCCAGGAACACACTCTCACCTCCCTCCTCCACCAGGAACACACTCTCACCTCCCTCCTCCTCCAGGAACACACTCTCACCTCCCTCCTCCTCCAGGAACACACTCCCACCTCCCTTCTCCACCAGAAACACACTCTCACCTCCCTCCTCCTCCAGGAACACAGTCTCACCTCCCTCCTCCAGGAACACACTCTCACCTCCCTCCTCCTCCAGAAACACTCTCTCACCTCCCTCCTCCTCCAGGAACACACTCTCACCTCCCTCCTCCACCAGGAACACACTCTCACCTCCCTCCTCCTCCAGAAACACTCTCTCACCTCCCTCCTCCTCCAGGAACACACCCTCACCTCCCTCCGCCTCCAGGAACACACTCTCACCTCCCTCCGCCTCCAGGAACACACTCATACCTCCCTCCTCCAGGAAAGAACTCCCACCTCCCTCCTCATCCAGGAACACATTCCCACCTCCCTCCTCCTCCAGGAACACACTCCAAATTGCCTCCTCCACCAGGAACACACTCTCACCTCCCTCCTCCTCCAGGAACACACTCTCACCTCCCTCCTCCTCCAGGAACACACTCCCACCTCCCTCCTCCTCCAGGAACGCACTCTCACCTCCCTCCTCCAGGAACACACTCTCAACTCCCTCCTCCTCTAGGAACACACTCTCACCTCCCTCCTCCGCCAGGAACACACTCTCACCTCCCTGTTCCTCCAGGAACACACTCTCACCTCCCTCCTCCTCCAAGAACACACTCTCACCTCCCTCCTCCTCCAGGAACACACTCTCACACCCCTCCCTCCTCCAGGAACACACTCTCACCTCCCTCCTCATCCAGGAACACACTCTCACCTCCCTCCTTCTCCAGGAACACACTTTCACCTCCCTCCTTTTCCAGGAACACACTCTCACCTCCCTCCTCCACCAGGAACACACTCTCACCTCCCTCCTCCTCCAGGAACACACTCTCACCTCCCTCCTCCACCAGGAACACACTCCCACCTCCCTCCTACAGGAACACACTCTCACCTCCCTCCTCCTCCAGGAACACACTCTCACCTCCCTCCCTCCTCCAGGAACACACTTCCACCTCCCTCCTCGTCCAGGAACACATTCCATCCTCACTCCTCCTCCAGGAACACACTCTCACCTCCCTCCTCCTCCCGGAACACACTCTCACCTCCCTCCACCACCAGGAACACACTCTCACCTCCCTCCTCCAGGAATACACTCTCACCTCCTTCATCCTCCAAGAACACACTCTCACCTCCCTCCTCCACCCGGAACACACGCTCACATCCCTCCTCCACCAGGAACACACTCTCACCTTCCTCCTCCAGGAACTCACTCTCACCTCCCTCCTCCAGGAACACACTCTCACCTCCCTCCTCCACCAGGAACACTCTCTCACCTCCCTCATCCTCCAGGAACACTCTCTCACCTCCCTCCTCCTCTAAAACACACTCTCACCTCCCTCCTCCACCAGGAACACTCTCTCACCTCCCTCATCCTCCAGGAACACACTCTCACCTCCCTCCTCCTCTAAAACACACTCTCACCTCCCTCCTCCATCAGGAACATACTCTCACCTCCCTCCTCCTCCAGGAAGACACTCTCACTCCCCTCCCTCCTCCAGGAACACACTCTCACCTCCCTCCTTCTCCAGGAACACACTCTCACCTCCCTCCTCCTCTAGGAACACACTCTCACCTCCCTCCTCCTCCAGGAACACACTCTCACCTCCCTCCTACACCAGGAACACACTCTCACCTCCTTCCTCCTCCAGGAACACACTCCCACCTCCCTCCTCCAGGAACACACTCTCACCTCCCTCCTCCTCCAGGAATACACTCTCACCTCCCTACCTCCTCCAGGAACACACTTCCACCTCCCTCCTCATCCAGGAACGCACTCTCACCTCCCTCCTCCTTCAGGAACACACTCTCAACTCCCTCCTCCAGGAACACACTCTCACCTCTCTCCTCCTCCAGGAACACACTCTCACCCCCTCCCACCTCCAGGAACACACTCACACCTCTATCATCCTCTAGGAACACAGTCTCACCTCCCTCCTCCTCCAGGAACACACTCTCACCTCCCCCCTCCTCCAGGACCACACTCTCACCTCCCTCCTCCACCAGGAACACACTCCCACCTCCCTCCTCCAGGAATTCACTCCCACCTCCCTCCTCCACCAGGAACACACCCTCACCTCCTTTCTCCTCCAGGAACACACTCTCACCTCCCTCCTCCACCAGGAACACACTCTCACCTCCATCCCACCTCCACAAACACACTCTCACCTCCCTCCTCCAGGAACACACTCTCAACTCCCTCCTCCAGGAAAACCCTCCCACCACCCTCCTCGTCCAGGAACACATTCCCACCTCCTCCTCCAGGAACACACTCTCACCTCCCTCCTCCTCCAGGAACACACTCTCACCTCCCTCCTCCAGGAACACACTTCCACCTCCCTCCTCGTCCAGGAACACATTCCCACCTCCCTCCTCCTCCAGGAACACACTCTCACCTCCCTCCTCCTCCAGGAACACACTCTCACCTCCCTCCTCCACCAGGAACACACTCTCACCTCCTTCCTCCTCCAGGAACACACTCCCACCTCCCTCCTCCAGGAACACACTCTCACCTCCCTCCTCCTCCAGGAACACACTCTCACCTCCCTCCCTCCTCCAGGAACACACTTCCACCTCCCTCCTCGTCCAGGAACACATTCCCACCTCCCTCCTCCTCCAGGAACACACTCTCACCTCCCTCCTCTTCCAGGAACACACTCTCACCTCCCTCCACCACCAGGAACACACTCTCACCTCCCTCCTCCAGGAATACACTCTCACCTCCTTCCTCCTCCAAGAACACACTCTCACCTCCCTCCTCCACCCGGAACACACTCTCACCTCCCTCCTCCACCAGGAACACACTCTCACCTCCCTCCTCCAGGAACTCACTCTCACCTCCCTCCTCCAGGAACACACTCTCACCTCCCTCCTTCACCAGGAATACACTCTCAGCTCCTTCCTCCTCCAGGAACACAATCCCACCTCCCTCCTCCTCCAGGAACACACTCTCACCTCCCTCATCCTCCAGGAACACTCTCTCACCTCCCTCCTCCACCAGGAACACACTCTCACCTCCCTCCTCCACCAGGAACACACTCTCACATCCCACATTCTCCAGGAACACACTCTCCCCTCCCTCCTCCTCCAGGAACACACTCTCACCTCCCTCCTCCGCCAGGAACACACTCTCACCTCCCTCCTCCAGGAACTCTATCTCACCTCCCTCCTCCAGGAACACACTCTTACCTCTCTCCTCCTCCAGGAACACACTCTTACCTCCCTCCTCCAGGAACACACTCTCACCTCACTCCTCCACCAGGAACACATTCCCACCTCCCTCCTCCTCCAGGAACACACTCTCACCTCACTCCTCGACCAGGAACACACTCTCACCACCCTCCTCCTCCAGGAACTCACTCTCACCTCCCTCCTCCAGGAACACACTCTCACCTCCCTCCTCCTCTAGGAACACGATCTCACCTCCCTCCTCTGCCAGGAACACACTCTCACCTCCCTCCTCCTGGAACACACTCTCACCTCCCTCCTCCTCCAAGAACACTCTCTCACCTCCCTCTTCCTCCAGGAACACTCTCTCACCTCCCTCATCCTCCAGGAACACTCTCTCACCTCCTTCATCCTCCAGGAACACTCTCTCACCTCCCTCCTCCACCAGGAACACACTCTCACCTCCCTCCTCCACCAGGAACACTCTCTCACCTCCCTCCTCCAGGAACACACTCTCACCTCCCTCATCCTCCAGGAACACTCTCTCACCTCCCTCCTCCACCAGGAACACACTCTCACCTCCCTCCTCCACCAGGAACACACTCTCACATCCCACATTCTCCAGGAACACACTCTCAACTCCCTCCTCCACCAGAAACACTCTCTCACCTCCCTCATCCTCCAGGAACACTCTCTCACCTCCATCCTCCTCCAGGAACACACTCTCACCTCCCTCATCCACCAGGAACACACTCTCGCCTCCTTCAACCTCCAGGAACACACTCTCACCTCCCTCATCCTCCAGGAACACACTCACACCTCCCTCAACCTCCAGGAACACACTCTCACCTCCCTCAACCTCCAGGAACACACTCTCACCTCCCTCATCCTCCAGGAACACACTCACACCTCTCTCCTCCACCAGGAACACACTCAAACCTCCCTCCTCCACCAGGAACACACTCTCACCTCCCTCCTCCTCCAGGAACACACTCTCACCTCCCTCCTCCAACAGGAACACACTCTCACCTCACTGCTCCTCCAGGAACACACTCTCACCTCCCTCATCCACCAGGAACACTCTCTCACCTCCCTCCATCCCCAGGAACACACTCTCACCTCCCTCCTCCACCAGGAACACACTCTCACCTCCCTCCTCCTCCAGGAACACATTCTCACCTCCCTCCTCCACCAGGAACACACTCTCACCTCCTTCCTCCTCCAGGAACACACTCCCACCTCCCTCCTACAGGAACACACTCTCACCTCCCTCCTCCTCCAGGAACACACTCTCACCTCCCTCCCTCCTCCAGGAACACACTTCCACCTCCCTCCTCGTCCAGGAACACATTCCATCCTCACTCCTCCTCCAGGAACACACTCTCACCTCCCTCCTCCTCCCGGAACACACTCTCATCTACCTCCACCACCAGGAACACACTCTCACCTCCCTCCTCCAGGAATACACTCTCACCTCCTTCCTCCTCCAAGAACACACTCTCACCTCCCTCCTCCACCCGGAACACACTCTCACCTCCCTCCTCCACCAGGAACACACTCTCACCTTCCTCCTCCAGGAACTCACTCTCACCTCCCTCCTCCAGGAACACACTCTCACCTCCCTCCTCCACCAGGAACACTCTCTCACCTCCCTCATCCTCCAGGAACACTCTCTCACCTCCATCCTCCTCAAGGAACACACTCTCACCTCCCTCATCCACCAGGAACACACTCTCGCCTCCTTCAACCTCCAGGAACACTCTCTCACCTCCCTCATCCTCCAGGAACACTCTCTCACCTCCATCCTCCTCCAGGAACACACTCTCACCTCCCTCATCCACCAGGAACACACTCTCACCTCCTTCCTCCTCCAGGAACACACTCTCACCTCCCTCCTTCACCAGGAATACACTCTCACCTCCTTCCTCCTCCAGGAACACAATCCCACCTCCCTCCTCCAGGAACACACTCTCACCTCCCTCCTCCACCAAGAACACACTCTCACCTCCCTCCTCCTCCAGGAACACACTCTCCCCTCCCTCCTCCTCCAGGAACACACTCTCACCTCCCTCCTCCGCCAGGAACACATCCTCACCTCCCTCCTCCACGTGGAACACACTCTCACCTCCCTCCTCCAGGAACTCACTCTCACCTCCCTCCTCCAGGAACACACATCTTACCTCTCTCCTCCTCCAGGAACACACTCTTACCTCCCTCCTCCAGGAACAAACTCTCACCTCACTCTTCCACCAGGAACACATTCCCACCTCCCTCCTCCTCCAGGAACACACTCTCACCTCACTCCTCCACCAGGAACACACTCTCACCTCCCTCCTCCTCCAGGAACTCACTCTCACCTCCCTCCTCCAGGAACACACTCTCACCTCCCTCCTCCTCTAGGAACACAATCTCACCTCCCTCCTCTGCCAGGAACACACTCTCACCTCCCTCCTCCACCAGGAATACACTCTCACCTCCCTCCTCCTCCAAGAACACACTCTCACCTCCCTCCTCCTCCAGGAACACACTCTCACCTCCCTCCTTCTCCTGGAACACACTCTCATCTCCCTCATTCTCCAGGAACACACTCTCACCTCCCTCCTCCACCAGGAACACACTCTCACCTCCTTCCTCCTCCAGGAACACACTCTCACCTCCCTGCTCCTCCAGGAACACATTCTCACCTCCCTCCTCCACCAGGAACACACTCTCACCTCCCTCCTCCAGGAACTCACTCTCACCTCCCTCCTCCAGGAACACATTCTCACCTCCCTCCTCCACCAGGAACACACTCTCACCTCCTTCCTCCTCCAGGAACACACTCTCACCTCCCTGCTCCTCCAGGAACACATTCTCACCTCCCTCCTCCACCAGGAACACACTCTCACCTCCCTCCTCCAGGAACTCACTCTCACCTCCCTCCTCCACCAGGAACACATTCCCACCTCCCTCCTCGTCCAAGAACACATTCCCACCTCCCTCCTCCAGGAACACACTCTCACCTCCCTCCTCGTCCAGGAACACATTCCCACCTCCCTCCTCCTCCAGGAACACACTCTCACCTCCCTCCTCCTCCAGGAACACACTGTCACCTCCCTCCTCCAGGAACACACTCCCAACTCCCTCCTCGTCCAGGAACACATTCCCACCTCCCTCCTCCTCCAGGAACACACTCTCACCTCCCTCCTCCTCCAGGAACACACTCTCACCTCCCTCCTCCTCCAGGAACACACTTACACCTCCCTCCTCCTGCAGGAACACACTCTCACCTCCATCCTCCAGCAGGAACACACTCTCACCTCCCTCATCCTCCAGGAACACTCTCTCACCTCCCTCCTCCACCAGGAACACACTCTCACCTCCCTCATCCTCCAGGAACACACTCTCACCTCCCTCATCCTCCAGGAACACTCTCCCACCTCCCTCCTCCACCAGGAACATACTCTCACCTCCCTCAACCTCCAGGAACACACTCTCACCTTCCTCATCCTCCAGGAACACTCTCTCACCTCCCTTATCCACCACGAACACTCTCTCACCTCCCTCCTCCTCCAGGAACACACTCTCACCTCCCTCATCCTCCAGGAACACTCTCTCACCTCCCTCCTCCACCAGGAACACTCTCTCACCTCCCTCATCCTCCAGGAACACTCTCCCACCTCCCTCATCCTCCAGGAACACTCTCTCACCTCCCTCCTCCACCAGGAACACACTCTCACCTCCCTCCTCCACCAGGAACACACTCTCTCCTCCCTCCTCCACCAGGAACACACTCTCACCTCCCTCATTCTCCAGGAACACACTCTCACCTCCCTCCTCCACCAGGAACACACACTCACCTCCCTCCTCCACCAGGAACACACTCTCACCTCCCTCATTCTCCAGGAACACACTCTCACCTCCCTCCTCCACCAGGAACACACTCTCACCTCCCTCATCCTCCAGGAACACTCTCTCACCTCCATTCTTCTCCAGGAACACACTCTCACCTCCCTCATCCACCAGGAACACTCTCTCACCTCCCTCCTCCAGGAACACACTCTCACCTCCCCCATCCTCCAGGAACACACTCTCACCTCCCTCAAACTCCAGGAACACACTCTCACCTCCCTCCTCCACCAGGAACACACTCTCACCTCCCTCATTCTCCAGGAACACACTCTCACCTCCCTCCTCCACCAGAAACACTCTCTCACCTCCCTCATCCTCCAGGAACACTCTCTCACCTCCATCCTCCTCCAGGAACACACTCTCACCTCCCCCATCCACCAGGAACACACTCTCGCCTCCTTCAACCTCCAGGAACACACTCTCACCTCCCTCATCCTCCAGGAACACACTCACACCTCCCTCAACCTCCAGGAACACACTCTCACCTCCCTCAACTTCCAGGAACACACTCTCACCTCCCTCATCCTCCAGGAACACAGTCACACCTCCCTCCTCCACCAGGAACACACTCATACCTCCCTTCTCCACCAGGAACACACTCTCACCTCCCTCCTCCTCCAGGAACACACTCTCACCTCCCTCCTCCAACAGGAACACACTCTCACCTCACTCCTCCTCCAGGAACACACTCTCACCTCCCTCATCCACCAGGAACACTCTCTCACCTCCCTCCTTCCCCAGGTACACAATCTCACCTCCCTCCTCCACCAGGAACACACTCTCACCTCCCTCCTCCTCCAGGAACACACTCTCACCTCCCTCCTCCACCAGGAACACACTCTCACCTCCTTCCTCCTCCAGGAACACACTCCCACCTCCCTCCTCCAGGAACACACTCTCACCTCCCTCCTCCTCCAGGAACACACTCTCACCTCCCTCCCTCCTGCAGGAACACACTTCCACCTCCCTCCTCGTCCAGGAACACATTCCCACCTCCCTCCTCCTCCAGGAACACACTCTCACCTCCCTCCTCCGCCAGGAACACACTCTCACCTCCCTCCACCACCAGGAACACACTCTCACCTCCCTCCTCCAGGAATACACTCTCACCTCCTTCCTCCTCCAAGAACACACTCTCACCTCCCTCCTCCTCCAGGAACACACTCTCATCTCCCTCCTCCACCAGGAACACACTCTCACCTCCCTCCTCCAGGAACACACTCTCACCTACCTCCACCAGGAACACACTCTCACCTCCCTCCTTCACCAGGAACACACTCTCACCTCCTTCCTCCTCCAGGAACACAATCCCACCTCCCTCCTCCAGGAACACACACTCACCTCCCTCCTCCTCCAGGAACACACTCTCACCTCCCTCCCTCCTCCAGGAACACACTTCCACCTCCCTCCTCGTCCAGGAACACATTCCCACCTCCCTCCTCCTCCAGGAACACACTCTCACCTCCCTCCTCCTCCAGGAACACACTCTCACCTCCCTCCACCACCAGGAACACACTCTCACCTCCCTCCTCCAGGAATACACTCTCACCTCCTTCCTCCTCCAAGAACACACTCTCACCTCCCTCCTCCACCCGGAACACACTCTCACCTCCCTCCTCCACCAGGAACACACTCTCACCTCCCTCCTCCAGGAACTCACTCTCACCTCCCTCCTCCAGGATCACACTCTCACCTCCCTCCTCCACCAGGAACACACTCTCACCTCCCTCCTCCTCCAGGAACACACTCTCACCTCCCTCCTCCTCCAGGAACACACTCGCCCCTCCCTCTTCCTCCAGGAACACACTCTCACCTCCCTCCTCCGCCAGGAACACACTCTCACCTCTCTCCTCCAGGAACACACTCTTACCTCTCTCCTCCTCCAGGAACACACTCTTACCTCCCTCCTCCAGGAACACACTCTCACCTCACTCCTCCACCAGGAACACATTCCCACCTCCCTCCTCCTCCAGGAACACACTCTCACCTCACTCCTCGACCAGGAACACACTCTCACCTCCCTCCTCCTCCAGGAACTCACTCTCACCTCCCTCCTCCAGGAACACACTCTCACCTCCCTCCTCCTCTAGGAACACAATCTCACCTCCCTCTTCTGACAGGAAAACACTCTCACCTCCCTCCTCCTGGAACACACTCTCACCTCCCTCCTCCTCCAAGAACACTCTCTCACCTCCCTCATCCTCCAGGAACACTCTCTCACCTCCCTCATCCTCCAGTAACACTCTCTCACCTCCCTCCTCCACCAGGAACACACTCTCACCTCCCTCCTCCAGGAACACACTCTCACCTACCTCCACCAGGAACACACTCTCACCTCCCTCCTTCACCAGGAACACACTCTCACCTCCTTCCTCCTCCAGGAACACAATCCCACCTCCCTCCTCCAGGAACACACTCTCACCTCCCTCCTCCTCCAGGAACACACTCTCACCTCCCTCCCTCCTCCAGGAACACACTTCCACCTCCCTCCTCGTCCAGGAACACATTCCCATCTCCCTCCTCCTCCAGGAACACACTCTCACCTCCCTCCTCCTCCAGGAACACACTCTCACCTCCCTCCACCACCAGGAACACACTCTCACCTCCCTCCTCCAGGAATACACTCTCACCTCCTTCCTCCTCCAAGAACACACTCTCACCTCCCTCCTCCACCCGGAACACACTCTCACCTCCCTCCTCCACCAGGAACACACTCTCACCTCCCTCCTCCAGGAACTCACTCTCACCTCCATCCTCCAGCATCACACTCTCACCTCCCTCCTCCACCAGGAACACACTCTCACCTCCCTCCTCCTCCAGGAACACACTCTCACCTCCCTCCTCCTCCAGGAACTCACTCGCCCCTCCCTCTTCCTCCAGGAACACACTCTCACCTCCCTCCTCCGCCAGGAACACACTCTCACCTCCCTCCTCCAGGAACACACTCTCACCTCCCTCCTCCACCAGGAACACACTCTCACCTCCTTCCTCCTCCAGGAACACACTCTCACCTCCCTGCTCCTCCAGGAACACATTCTCACCTCCCTCCTCCACCAGGAACACACTCTCACCTCCCTCCTCCAGGAACTCACTCTCACCTCCCTCCTCCAGGAACACACTCCCACCTCCCTCCTCGTCCAAGAACACATACCCACCTCCCTCCTCCAGGAACACACTCTCACCTCCCTCCTCGTCCAGGAACACATTCCCACCTCACTCCTCCTCCAGGAACACACTCTCACCTCCCTCCTCCACCAGGAACACACTCTCACCTCCCTCCCCCAGGAACACACTCTCACCTCCCTCCTCCAGGAACACACTGTCACCTCCCTCCTCCAGGAACACACTCCCAACTCCCTCCTCCTCCAGGAACACATTCCCACCTCCCTCCTCCTCCAGGAACACACTCTCACCTCCCTCCTCCTCCAGGAACACACTCTCACCTCCCTCCTCCTCCAGGAACACACTTACACCTCCCTCCTCCTGCAGGAACACACTCTCACCTCCATCCTCCAGCAGGAACACACTCTCACCTCCCTCATCCTCCAGGAACACTCTCTCACCTCCCTCCTCCACCAGGAACACACTCTCACCTCCCTCATCCTCCAGGAACACACTCTCACCTCCCTCATCCTCCAGGAACACTCTCCCACCTCCCTCCTCCACCAGGAACATACTCTCACCTCCCTCAACCTCCAGGAACACACTCTCACCTTCCTCATCCTCCAGGAACACTCTCTCACCTCCCTCCTCCACCAGGAACACTCTCTTACCTCCCTCCTCCTCCAGGAACACACTCTCACCTCCCTCGTACTCCAGGAACACTCTCTCACCTCCCTCCTCCACCAGGAACACTCTCTCACCTCCCTCATCCTCCAGGAACACTCTCCCACCTCCCTCATCCTCCAGGAACACTCTCTCACCTCCCTCCTCCACCAGGAACACACTCTCACCTCCCTCCTCCACCAGGAACACACTCTCTCCTCCCTCCTCCACCAGGAACACACTCTCACCTCCCTCATTCTCCAGGAACACACTCTCACCTCCCTCCTCCACCAGGAACACACACTCACCTCCCTCCTCCACCAGGAACACACTCTCACCTCCCTCATTCTCCAGGAACACACTCTCACCTCCCTCCTCCACCAGGAACACGCTCTCACCTCCCTCATCCTCCAGGAACACTCTCTCACCTCCATTCTTCTCCAGGAACACACTCTCACCTCCCTCATCCACCAGGAACACTCTCTCACCTCCCTCCTCCAGGAACACACTCTCACCTCCCCCATCCTCCAGGAACACACTCTCACCTCCCTCAAACTCCAGGAACACACTCTCACCTCCCTCCTCCACCAGGAACACACTCTCACCTCCCTCATTCTCCAGGAACACACTCTCACCTCCCTCCTCCACCAGAAACACTCTCTCACCTCCCTCATCCTCCAGGAACACTCTCTCACCTCCATCCTCCTCCAGGAACACACTCTCACCTCCCTCATCCACCAGGAACACACTCTCGCCTCCTTCAACCTCCAGGAACACACTCTCACCTCCCTCATCCTCCAGGAACACACTCACACCTCCCTCAACTTCCAGGAACACACTCTCACCTCCCTCATCCTCCAGGAACACAGTCACACCTCCCTCCTCCACCAGGAACACACTCATACCTCCCTTCTCCACCAGGAACACACTCTCACCTCCCTCCTCCTCCAGGAACACACTCTCACCTCCCTCCTCCAACAGGAACACACTCTCACCTCACTCCTCCTCCAGGAACACACTCTCACCTCCCTCATCCACCAGGAACACTCTCTCACCTCCCTCCTTCCCCAGGTACACAATCTCACCTCCTTCCTCCTCCAGGAACACACTCCCACCTCCCTCCTCCAGGAACACACTCTCACCTCCCTCCTCCTCCAGGAACACACTCTCACCTCCCTCCCTCCTCCAGGAACACACTTCCACCTCCCTCCTCGTCCAGGAACACATTCTCACCTCCCTCCTCCTCCAGGAACACACTCTCACCTCCCTCCTCCGCCAGGAACACACTCTCACCTCCCTCCACCACCAGGAACACACTCTCACCTCCCTCCTCCAGGAATACACTCTCACCTCCTTCCTCCTCCAAGAACACACTCTCACCTCCCTCCTCCTCCAGGAACACACTCTCACCTCCCTCCTCCACCAGGAACACACTCTCACCTCCCTCCTCCAGGAACACACTCTCACCTACCTCCACCAGGAACACACTCTCACCTCCCTCCTTCACCAGGAACACACTCTCACCTCCTTCCTCCTCCAGGAACACAATCCCACCTCCCTCCTCCAGGAACACACTCTCACCTCCCTCCTCCTCCAGGAACACACTCTCACCTCCCTCCCTCCTCCAGGAACACACTTCCACCTCCCTCCTCGTCCAGGAACACATTCCCACCTCCCTCCTCCTCCAGGAACACACTCTCACCTCCCTCCTCCTCCAGGAACACACTCTCACCTCCCTCCACCACCAGGAACACACTCTCACCTCCCTCCTCCAGGAATACACTCTCACCTCCTTCCTCCTCCAAGAACACACTCTCACCTCCCTCCTCCACCCGGAACACACTCTCACCTCCCTCCTCCACCAGGAACACACTCTCACCTCCCTCCTCCAGGAACTCACTCTCACCTCCATCCTCCAGCATCACACTCTCACCTCCCTCCTCCACCAGGAACACACTCTCACCTCCCTCCTCCTCCAGGAACACACTCTCACCTCCCTCCTCCTCCAGGAACTCACTCGCCCCTCCCTCTTCCTCCAGGAACACACTCTCACCTCCCTCCTCCGCCAGGAACACACTCTCACCTCCCTCCTCCAGGAACACACTCTCACCTCCCTCCTCCACCAGGAACACACTCTCACCTCCTTCCTCCTCCAGGAACACACTCTCACCTCCCTGCTCCTCCAGGAACACATTCTCACCTCCCTCCTCCACCAGGAACACACTCTCACCTCCCTCCTCCAGGAACTCACTCTCACCTCCCTCCTCCAGGAACACACTCCCACCTCCCTCCTCGTCCAAGAACACATACCCACCTCCCTCCTCCAGGAACACACTCTCACCTCCCTCCTCGTCCAGGAACACATTCCCACCTCACTCCTCCTCCAGGAACACACTCTCACCTCCCTCCTCCACCAGGAACACACTCTCACCTCCCTCCCCCAGGAACACACTCTCACCTCCCTCCTCCAGGAACACACTGTCACCTCCCTCCTCCAGGAACACACTCCCAACTCCCTCCTCCTCCAGGAACACATTCCCACCTCCCTCCTCCTCCAGGAACACACTCTCACCTCCCTCCTCCTCCAGGAACACACTCTCACCTCCCTCCTCCTCCAGGAACACACTTACACCTCCCTCCTCCTGCAGGAACACACTCTCACCTCCATCCTCCAGCAGGAACACACTCTCACCTCCCTCATCCTCCAGGAACACTCTCTCACCTCCCTCCTCCACCAGGAACACACTCTCACCTCCCTCATCCTCCAGGAACACACTCTCACCTCCCTCATCCTCCAGGAACACTCTCCCACCTCCCTCCTCCACCAGGAACATACTCTCACCTCCCTCAACCTCCAGGAACACACTCTCACCTTCCTCATCCTCCAGGAACACTCTCTCACCTCCCTCCTCCACCAGGAACACTCTCTTACCTCCCTCCTCCTCCAGGAACACACTCTCACCTCCCTCGTACTCCAGGAACACTCTCTCACCTCCCTCCTCCACCAGGAACACTCTCTCACCTCCCTCATCCTCCAGGAACACTCTCCCACCTCCCTCATCCTCCAGGAACACTCTCTCACCTCCCTCCTCCACCAGGAACACACTCTCACCTCCCTCCTCCACCAGGAACACACTCTCTCCTCCCTCCTCCACCAGGAACACACTCTCACCTCCCTCATTCTCCAGGAACACACTCTCACCTCCCTCCTCCACCAGGAACACACACTCACCTCCCTCCTCCACCAGGAACACACTCTCACCTCCCTCATTCTCCAGGAACACACTCTCACCTCCCTCCTCCACCAGGAACACGCTCTCACCTCCCTCATCCTCCAGGAACACTCTCTCACCTCCATTCTTCTCCAGGAACACACTCTCACCTCCCTCATCCACCAGGAACACTCTCTCACCTCCCTCCTCCAGGAACACACTCTCACCTCCCCCATCCTCCAGGAACACACTCTCACCTCCCTCAAACTCCAGGAACACACTCTCACCTCCCTCCTCCACCAGGAACACACTCTCACCTCCCTCATTCTCCAGGAACACACTCTCACCTCCCTCCTCCACCAGAAACACTCTCTCACCTCCCTCATCCTCCAGGAACACTCTCTCACCTCCATCCTCCTCCAGGAACACACTCTCACCTCCCTCATCCACCAGGAACACACTCTCGCCTCCTTCAACCTCCAGGAACACACTCTCACCTCCCTCATCCTCCAGGAACACACTCACACCTCCCTCAACTTCCAGGAACACACTCTCACCTCCCTCATCCTCCAGGAACACAGTCACACCTCCCTCCTCCACCAGGAACACACTCATACCTCCCTTCTCCACCAGGAACACACTCTCACCTCCCTCCTCCTCCAGGAACACACTCTCACCTCCCTCCTCCAACAGGAACACACTCTCACCTCACTCCTCCTCCAGGAACACACTCTCACCTCCCTCATCCACCAGGAACACTCTCTCACCTCCCTCCTTCCCCAGGTACACAATCTCACCTCCTTCCTCCTCCAGGAACACACTCCCACCTCCCTCCTCCAGGAACACACTCTCACCTCCCTCCTCCTCCAGGAACACACTCTCACCTCCCTCCCTCCTCCAGGAACACACTTCCACCTCCCTCCTCGTCCAGGAACACATTCTCACCTCCCTCCTCCTCCAGGAACACACTCTCACCTCCCTCCTCCGCCAGGAACACACTCTCACCTCCCTCCACCACCAGGAACACACTCTCACCTCCCTCCTCCAGGAATACACTCTCACCTCCTTCCTCCTCCAAGAACACACTCTCACCTCCCTCCTCCTCCAGGAACACACTCTCACCTCCCTCCTCCACCAGGAACACACTCTCACCTCCCTCCTCCAGGAACACACTCTCACCTACCTCCACCAGGAACACACTCTCACCTCCCTCCTTCACCAGGAACACACTCTCACCTCCTTCCTCCTCCAGGAACACAATCCCACCTCCCTCCTCCAGGAACACACTCTCACCTCCCTCCTCCTCCAGGAACACACTCTCACCTCCCTCCCTCCTCCAGGAACACACTTCCACCTCCCTCCTCGTCCAGGAACACATTCCCACCTCCCTCCTCCTCCAGGAACACACTCTCACCTCCCTCCTCCTCCAGGAACACACTCTCACCTCCCTCCACCACCAGGAACACACTCTCACCTCCCTCCTCCAGGAATACACTCTCACCTCCTTCCTCCTCCAAGAACACACTCTCACCTCCCTCCTCCACCCGGAACACACTCTCACCTCCCTCCTCCACCAGGAACACACTCTCACCTCCCTCCTCCAGGAACTCACTCTCACCTCCCTCCTCCAGGATCACACTCTCACCTCCCTCCTCCACCAGGAACACACTCTCACCTCCCTCCTCCTCCAGGAACACACTCTCACCTCCCTCCTCCTCCAGGAACACACTCGCCCCTCCCTCTTCCTCAAGGAACACACTCTCACCTCCCTCCTCCGCCAGGAACACACTCTCACCTCTCTCCTCCAGGAACACACTCTTACCTCTCTCCTCCTCCAGGAACACACTCTTACCTCCCTCCTCCAGGAACACACTCTCACCTCACTCCTCCACCAGGAACACATTCCCACCTCCCTCCTCCTCCAGGAACACACTCTCACCTCACTCCTCGACCAGGAACACACTCTCACCTCCCTCCTCCTCCAGGAACTCACTCTCACCTCCCTCCTCCAGGAACACACTCTCACCTCCCTCCTCCTCTAGGAACACAATCTCACCTCCCTCTTCTGACAGGAACACACTCTCACCTCCCTCCTCCTGGAACACACTCTCACCTCCCTCATCCTCCAGGAACACTCTCCCACCTCCCTCATCCTCCAGGAACACTCTCTCACCTCCCTCATCCTCCAGTAACACTCTCTCACCTCCCTCCTCCACCAGGAACACACTCTCACGTCCCTCCTCCAGGAACACACTCTCACCTACCTCCACCAGGAACACACTCTCACCTCCCTCCTTCACCAGGAACACACTCTCACCTCCTTCTTCCTCCAGGAACACAATCCCACCTCCCTCCTCCAGGAACACACTCTCACCTCCCTCCTCCTCCAGGAACACACTCTCACCTCCCTCCCTCCTCCAGGAACACACTTCCACCTCCCTCCTCGTCCAGGAACACATTCCCACCTCCCTCCTCCTCCAGGAACACACTCTCACCTCCCTCCTCCTCCAGGAACACACTCTCACCTCCCTCCACCACCAGGAACACACTCTCACCTCCCTCCTCCAGGAATACACTCTCACCTCCTTCCTCCTCCAAGAACACACACTCACCTCCCTCCTCCACCCGGAACACACTCTCACCTCCCTCCTCCACCAGGAACACACTCTCACCTCCCTCCTCCAGGAACTCACTCTCACCTCCCTCCTCCAGCATCACACTCTCACCTCCCTCCTCCACCAGGAACACACTCTCACCTCCCTCCTCCTCCAGGAACACACTCTCACCTCCCTCCTCCTCCAGGAACACACTCGCCCCTCCCTCTTCCTCCAGGAACACACTCTCACCTCCCTCCTCCGCCAGGAACACACTCTCACCTCCCTCCTCCAGGAACACACTCTTACCTCTCTCCTCCTCCAGGAACACACTCTTACCTCCCTCCTCCAGGAACACACTCTCACCTCACTCCTCCACCAGGAACACATTCCCACCTCCCTCCTCCTCCAGGAACACACTCTCACCTCACTCCTCGACCAGGAACACACTCTCACCTCCCTCCTCCTCCAGGAACTCACTCTCACCTCCCTCCTCCAGGAACACACTCTCACCTCCCTCCTCCTCTAGGAACACAATCTCACCTCCCTCTTCTGACAGGAACACACTCTCACCTCCCTCCTCCTGGAACACACTCTCACCTCCCTCCTCCTCCAAGAACACTCTCTCACCTCCCTCATCCTCCAGGAACACTCTCTCACCTCCCTCATCCTCCAGTAACACTCTCTCACCTCCCTCATCCTCCAGGAACACTCTCTCACCTCCCTCATCCTCCAGGAACACTCTCTCACCTCCCTCCTCCACCAGGAACACACTCTCACCTCCCTCCTCCACCAGGAACACACTCTCACCTCCCTCCTCCAGGAACACACTCTCACCTCCCTCATCCTCCAGGAACACTCTCTCACCTCCCTCCTCCACCAGGAACACACTCTCACCTCCCTCATTCTCCAGGAACACACTCTCACCTCCCTCCTCCACCAGAAACACTCTCTCACCTCCCTCATCCTCCAGGAACACTCTCTCACCTCCATCCTCCTCCAGGAACACACTCTCACCTCCCTCATCCACCAGGAACACACTCTCGCCTCCTTCAACCTCCAGGAACACACTCTCACCTCCCTCATCCTCCAGGAACACACTCACACCTCCCTCAACCTCCAGGAACACACTCTCACATCCCTCATCCTCCAGGAACACACTCACACCTCCCTCCTCCACCAGGAACACACTCAAACCTCCCTCCTCCACCAGGAACACACTCTCACCTCCCTCCTCCTCCAGGAACACACTCTCACCTCCCTCCTCCAACAGGAACACAATCTCACCTCACTGCTCCTCCAGGAACACACTCTCACCTCCCTCATCCACCAGGAACACTCTCTCACCTCCCTCCTTCCCCAGGAACACACTCTCACCTCCCTCCTCCACCAGGAACACACTCTCACTCCCTCCTCCTCCAGGAACTCACTCTCACCTCCCTCCTCCACCAGGAACACACTCTCACCTCCTTCCTCCTCCAGGAACACACTCCCACCTCCCTCCTCCAGGAACACACTCTCACCTCCCTCCCTCCTCCAGGAACACAATTCCACCTCCCTCCTCGTCCAGGAACACATTCCCACCTCACTCCTCCTCCAGGAACACACTCTCACCTCCCTCCTCCAGGAATACACTCTCACCTCCTTCCTCCTCCAAGAACACACTCTCACCTCCCTCCTCCTCCCGGAACACACTCTCACCTCCCTCCACCACCAGGAACACACTCTCACCTCCCTCCTCCAGGAATACACTCTCACCTCCTTCCTCCTCCAAGAACACACTCTCACCTCCCTCCTCCACCCGGAACACACTCTCACCTCCCTCCTCCACCAGGAACACACTCTCACCTCCCTCCTCCAGGAACTCACTCTCACCTCCCTCCTCCAGGAACACACTCTCACCTCCCTCCTCCACCAGGAACACACTCTCACCTCCTTCCTCCTCCAGGAACACACTCTCACCTCCCTCCTTCACCAGGAACACACTCTCACCTCCTTCCTCCTCCAGGAACACAATCCCACCTCCCTCCTCCACCAAGAACACACTCTCACCGCCCTCCTCCTCCAGGAACACACTCTCCCCTCCCTCCTCCTCCAGGAACACACTCTCACCTCCCTCCTCCGCCAGGAACACATCCTCACCTCCCTCCTCCACGTGGAACACACTCTCACCTCCCTCCTCCAGGAACTCACTCTCACCTCCCTCCTCCAGAAACACACTCTTACCTCTCTCCTCCTCCAGGAACACACTCTTACCTCCCTCCTCCAGGAACACACTCTCACCTCACTCCTCCACAAGGAACACATTCCCACCTCCCTCCTCCTCCAGGAACACACTCTCACCTCACTCCTCCACCAGGAACACACTCTCACCTCCCTCCTCCTCCAGGAACACACTCTCACCTCCCTCCTCCACCAGGAACACACTCTCACCTCCCTCCTCCTCCAGGAACACACTCTCACCTCCCTCCTCCTCCTGGAACACACTCTCACCTCCCTCCTCATCCAGGAACACACTCTCACCTCCCTCCTTCTCCAGGAACACACTCTCATCTCCCTCATTCTCCAGGAACACACTCTCACCTCCCTCCTCCACCAGGAACACACTCTCACCTCCTTCCTCCTCCAGGAACACACTCTCACCTCCCTGCTCCTCCAGGAACACATTCTCACCTCCCTCCTCCACCAGGAACACACTCTCACCTCCCTCCTCCAGGAACTCACTCTCACCTCCCTCCTCCAGGAACACACTCTCACCTCCCTCCTCCAGGAACACACTCCCACCTCCCTCCTCGTCCAAGAACACATTCCCACCTCCCTCCTCCAGGAACACACTCTCACCTCCCTCCTCGTCCAGGAACACATTCCCACCTCACTCCTCCTCCAGGAACACACTCTCACCTCCCTCCTCCACCAGGAACACACTCTCACCTCCCTCCCCCAGGAACACACTCTCACCTCCCTCCTCCAGGAACACACTGTCACCTCCCTCCTCCAGGAACACACTCCCAACTCCCTCCTCGTCCAGGAACACATTCCCACCTCCCTCCTCCTCCAGGAACGCACTCTCACCTCCCTCCTCCTCCAGGAACACACTCTCACCTCCCTCCTCCTCCAGGAACACACTTACACCTCCCTCCTCCTACAGGAACACACTCTCACCTCCATCCTCCAGCAGGAACACACTCTCACCTCCCTCATCCTCCAGGAACACTCTCTCCCCTCCCTCCTCATCCAGGAACACACTCTCAACTCCGTCCTCCTCCAGGAACACACTCTCACCTCCATCCTCCACCAGGAACACTCTCTCACCTCCATCCACCTCCAGGACACACTCTCACCTCCCTCCTCCACCAGGAACACTCTCTCACCTCCATCCACCTCCAGGAACACACTCTCACCTCCCTCCTCATCCAGGAACACACTCTCACCTCCATCCTCCACCAGGAACACGCTCTCACCTCCCTCATCCTCCAGGAACACTCTCTCACCTCCCTCCTCCACCAGGAACACACTCTCACCTCCCTCATCCTCCAGGAACATACTCTCACCTCCCTCATCCTCCAGGAACACTCTCTCACCTCCCTCCTCCACCAGGAACACACTCTCACCTCGCTCAACCTCCAGGAACACACTCTCACCTTCCTCATCCTCCAGGAACACTCTCTCACCTCCCTCCTCCACAAGGAACACTCTCTCACCTCCCTCCTCCTCCAGGAACACACTCTCACCTCCCTCATCCTCCAGGAACACTCTCTCACCTCCCTCCTCCACCAGGAACAGTCTCTCACCTCCCTCATCCTCCAGGAACACTCTCTCACCTCCCTCCTCCACCAGGAACACACTCTCGCCTCCCTCCTCCACCAGGAACACACTCTCTCCTCCCTCCTCCACCAGGAACACACTCTCACCTCCCTCATTCTCCAGGAACACACTCTCACCTCCCTCCTCCACCAGGAACACACACTCACCTCCCTCCTCCACAAGGAACACACTCTCACCTCCCTCATTCTCCAGGAACACTCTCTCACCTCCCTCCTCCTCCAGGAACACACTCTCACCTCCCTCATCCTCCAGGAACACTCTCTCACCTCCCTCCTCCACCAGGAACAGTCTCTCACCTCCCTCATCCTCCAGGAACACTCTCTCACCTCCCTCCTCCACCAGGAACACACTCTCGCCTCCCTCCTCCACCAGGAACACACTCTCTCCTCCCTCCTCCACCAGGAACACACTCTCACCTCCCTCATTCTCCAGGAACACACTCTCACCTCCCTCCTCCACCAGGAACACACACTCACCTCCCTCCTCCACAAGGAACACACTCTCACCTCCCTCATTCTCCAGGAACACGCTCTCACCTCCCTCATCCTCCAGGAACACTCTCTCACCTCCATTCTTCTCCAGGAACACACTCTCACCTCCCTCATCCACCAGGAACACTCTCTCACCTCCCTCGTCCAGGAACACACTCTCAACTCCCTCATCCTCCAGGAACACACTCTCACCTCCCTCAACCTCCAGAAACGCACTCTCACCTCCCTCCTCCACCAGAAACACTCTCTCACCTCCCTCATCCTCCAGGAACACTCTCTCACCTCCATCCTCCTCCAGGAACACACTCTCACCTCCCCCATCCACCAGGAACACACTCTCGCCTCCTTCAACCTCCAGGAACACACTCTCACCTCCCTCATCCTCCAGGAACACACTCACACCTCCCTCAACTTCCAGGAACACACTCTCACCTCCCTCAACTTCCAGGAACACACTCTCACCTCCCTCATCCTCCAGCAACACACTCACACCTCCCTCCTCCACTAGGAACACACTCATACCTCCCTCCTTCCCCAGGAACACACTCTCACCTCCCTCCTCCACCAGGAACACACTCTCACCTCCCTCCTCCACCAGGAACACTCTCTCACCTCCCTCGTCCAGGAACACACTCTCAACTCCCTCATCCTCCAGGAACACACTCTCACCTCCCTCAACCTCCAGGAACGCACTCTCACCTCCCTCCTCCTCCACGAACACACTCTCACCTCCCTCATCCACCAGGAACACTCTCTCACCTCCCTCCTTCCCCAGGAACACACTCTCACCTCCCTCCTCCACCAGGAACACACTCTCACCTCCCTCCTCCTCCAGGAACACACTCTCACCTCCCTCCTCCACCAGGAACACACTCTCACCTCCTTCCTCCTCCTGGAACACACTCCCACCTCCCTCCTCCAGGAACACACTCTCACCTCCCTCCTCCTCCAGGAACACACTCTCACCTCCCTCCCTCCTCCAGGAACACACTTCCACCTCCCTCCCTCCTCCAGGAACACATTCCCACCTCCCTCCTCCTCCAGGAACACACTCTCACCTCCCTCCTCCTCCAGGAACACACTCTCACCTCCCTCCACCACCAGGAACACACTCTCACCTCCCTCCTCCAGGAATACACTCTCACCTCCTTCCTCCACCAGGAACACACTCCCACCTCCCTCTCATCCAGGAACACACTCTCACCTCCCTCCTCCAGGAATACACTCTCACCTCCCTCCTCCACCAGGAACACACTCCCACCTCCCTCTCATCCAGGAACACACTCTCACCTCCCTCCTCCTCCAAGAACACACTCTCACCTCCCTCCTCCACCAGGAACACACTCTCACCTCCCTCCTCCACCAGGAACACACTCTCACCTCCCTCCTCCAGGAACACACTCTCACCTTCCTCCACCAGGAACACACTCTCACCTCCCTCCTTCACCAGGAATACACTCTCACCTCCTTCCTCCTCCAGGAACACAATCCCACCTCCCTCCTCCACCAGGAACACACTCTCACCTCCCTCCTCCTCCAGGAACACACTCTCCCCTCCCGCCTCCTCCAGGAACACACTCTCACCTCCCTCCTCCGCCAGGAACACATCCTCACCTCCCTCCTCCACGTGGAACACACTCTCACCTCCCTCCTCCAGGAACACACTCTTACCTCTCTCCTCCTCCAGGAACACACTCTTACCTCCCTCCTCCAGGAACACACTCTCACCTCACTCCTCCACCAGGAACACATTCCCACCTCCCTCCTCCTCCAGGAACACACTCTCACCTCACTCCTCCACCAGGAACACACTCTCACCTCCCTCCTCCTCCAGGAACTCACTCTCACCTCCCTCCTCCAGGAACACACTCTCACCTCCCTCCTCCTCTAGGAACACACTCTCACCTCCCTCCTCTGACAGGAACACACTCTCACCTCCCTGTTCCTCCTGGAACACACTCTCACCTCCCTCCTCCTCCAAGAACACACTCTCACCTCCCTCCTCCTCCAGGAACACACTTGCAGCTCCCTCCTCCTCCAAGAACACACTCTCACCTCCCTCCTCCTCCAGGAACGCACTCTCACCTCCCTCCTCATCCAGGAACACACTCTCACCTCCCTCCTTCTTCAGGAACACACTCTCATCTCCCTCATTCGCCCGGAACACACTCTCACCTCTATCCTCCACCAGGAACACACTCTCACCTCCTCCCTCCTCCAGGAACACACTCTCACCTCCCTGCTCCTCCAGGAACACATTCTCACCTCCCTCCTCCACCAGGAACACACTCTCACCTCCCTCCTCCAGGAACTCACTCTCACCTCCCTCCTCCAGGAACACACTCTCACCTCCCTCCTCCAGGAACACACTCCCACCTCCCTCCTCGTCCAAGAACACATTCCCACCTCCCTCCTTCAGGAACACACTCTCACCTCCCTCCTCGTCCAGGAACACATTCCCACCTCTCTCCTCCTCCAGGAACACACTCTCACCTCCCTCCTCCTCCAAGAACACACTCTCACATCCCTCCTCCTCCAGGAACACACTTACACCTCCCTCCTCCTACAGGAACACACTCTCACCTCCATCCTCCAGCAGGAACACACTCTCACCTCCCTCATCCTCCAGGAACACTCTCTCACCTCCCTCCTCATCCAGGAACACACTCTCACCTCCGTCCTCCTCCAGGAAAATACTCTCACCACCATCCTCCACCAGGAACACACTCTCACCTCCATCCACCTCCAGGAACACACTCTCACCTCCCTCCTCATCCAGGAAAACACTCTCACCTCCATCCTCCAGCAGGAACACGCTCTCACCTCCCTCATCCTCCAGGAACACTCTCTCACCTCCCTCCTCCACCAGGAACATACTCTCACCTCCCTCAACCTCCAGGAACACACTCTCACCTTCCTCATCCTCCAGGAACACTCTCTCACCTCCCTCCTCCACCAGGAACACTCTCTCACCTCCCTCATCCTCCAGGAACACTCTCTCACCTCCCTCATCCTCCAGGAACACTCTCTCACCTCCCTCATCCTCCAGGAACACTCTCTCACCTCCCTCCTCCACCAGGAACACACTCTCACCTCCCTCCTCCACCAGGAACACACTCTCTCCTCCCTCCTCCACCAGGAACACACTCTCACCTCCCTCATTCTCCAGGAACACACTCTCACCTCCCTCCTCCACCAGGAACACGCTCTCACCTCCCTCCTCCACCAGGAACACACTCTCACCTCCCTCCCTCCTCCAGGAACACACTCTCACCTCCCTCCTCCACCAGAAAGACTCTCTCACCTCCCTCATCCTCCAGGAACACTTTCTCACCTCCATCCTCCTCCAGGAACACACTCTCACCTCCCTCATCCACCAGGAACACTCTCTCACCTCCCTCCTCCAGGAACACACTCTCACCTCCCTCCTCCACCAGAAAGACTCTCTCACCTCCCTCATCCTCCAGGAACACTTTCTCACCTCCATCCTCCTCCAGGAACACACTCTCACCTCCCTCATCCACCAGGAACACTCTCTCACCTCCCTCCTCCAGGAACACACTCTCACCTCCCTCAACCTCCAGGAACACACTCAACACCTCCCTCCTCCACCAGGAACACACTCTCACCTCCCTCATTCTCCATGAACACACTCTCACCTCCCTCCTCCACCAGAAACACTCTCTCACCTCCCTCATCCTCCAGGAACACTCTCTCACCTCCATCCTCCTCCAGGAACTCACTCTCACCTCCCTCCTCCAGGAACACACTCTCACCTCCCTCCTCCAGGAACACACTCCCACCTCCCTCCTCGTCCAAGAACACATTCCCACCTCCCTCCTTCAGGAACACACACTCACCTCCCTCCTCGTCCAGGAACACATTCCCACCTCTCTCCTCCTCCAGGAACACACTCTCACCTCCCTCCTCCTCCAAGAACACACTCTCACCTCCCTCCTCCTCCAGGAACACACTTACACCTCCCTCCTCCTACAGGAACACACTCTCACCTCCATCCTCCAGCAGGAACACACTCTCACCTCCCTCATCCTCCAGGAACACTCTCTCACCTCCCTCCTCATCCAGGAACACACTCTCACCTCCGTCCTCCTCCAGGAAAATACTCTCACCACCATCCTCCACCAGGAACACACTCTCACCTCCATCCACCTCCAGGAACACACTCTCACCTCCCTCCTCATCCAGGAAAACACTCTCACCTCCATCCTCCAGCAGGAACACGCTCTCACCTCCCTCATCCTCCAGGAACACTCTCTCACCTCCCTCCTCCACCAGGAACATACTCTCACCTCCCTCAACCTCCAGGAACACACTCTCACCTTCCTCATCCTCCAGGAACACTCTCTCACCTCCCTCCTCCACCAGGAACACTCTCTCACCTCCCTCATCCTCCAGGAACACTCTCTCACCTCCCTCATCCTCCAGGAACACTCTCTCACCTCCCTCATCCTCCAGGAACACTCTCTCACCTCCCTCCTCCACCAGGAACACACTCTCACCTCCCTCCTCCACCAGGAACACACTCTCTCCTCCCTCCTCCACCAGGCACACACTCTCACCTCCCTCATTCTCCAGGAACACACTCTCACCTCCCTCCTCCACCAGGAACACGCTCTCACCTCCCTCCTCCACCAGGAACACACTCTCACCTCCCTCCCTCCTCCAGGAACACACTCTCACCTCCCTCCTCCACCAGAAAGACTCTCTCACCTCCCTCATCCTCCAGGAACACTTTCTCACCTCCATCCTCCTCCAGGAACACACTCTCACCTCCCTCATCCACCAGGAACACTCTCTCACCTCCCTCCTCCAGGAACACACTCTCACCTCCCTCCTCCACCAGAAAGACTCTCTCACCTCCCTCATCCTCCAGGAACACTTTCTCACCTCCATCCTCCTCCAGGAACACACTCTCACCTCCCTCATCCACCAGGAACACTCTCTCACCTCCCTCCTCCAGGAACACACTCTCACCTCCCTCAACCTCCAGGAACACACTCAACACCTCCCTCCTCCACCAGGAACACACTCTCACCTCCCTCATTCTCCATGAACACACTCTCACCTCCCTCCTCCACCAGAAACACTCTCTCACCTCCCTCATCCTCCAGGAACACTCTCTCACCTCCATCCTCCTCCAGGAACACACTCTCACCTCCCTCATCCACCAGGAACACACTCTCGCCTCCTTCAACCTCCAGGAACACACTCTCACCTCCCTCATCCTCCAGGAACACACTCACACCTCCCTCAACCTCCAGGAACACACACTCACCTCCCTCCTCCACCAGGAACACACTCTCACCTCCCTCATTCTCCAGGAACACACACTCACCTCACTCCTCCACCAGGAACACGCTCTCACCTCCCTCATCCTCCAGGAACACTCTCTCACCTCCATTCTTCTCCAGGAACACACTCTCACCTCCCTCATCCACCAGGAACACTCTCTCACCTCCCTCCTCCAGGAACACACTCTCACCTCCCTCATCCTCCAGGAACACACTCTCACCTCCCTCAACCTCCAGGAACACACTCTCACCTCCCTCATCCTCCAGGAACACACTCACACCTCCCTCCTCCACCAGGAACACACTCATACCTCCCTCCTCCACCAGGAACACACTCTCACCTCCCTCCTCATCCAGGAACACACTCTCACCTCACTCCTCCTCCAGGAACACACTCTCACCTCCCTCCTCCACCAGGAACACTCTCTCACCTCCCTCCTTCCCCAGGAACACACTCTCACCTCCCTCCTCCAACAGGAACACACTCTCACCTCCCTCCTCCTCCAGGAACACACTCTCACCTCCCTCCTCCGGGAACACTCCCTTGCCTCCCTCCTCCATTGCTCGGAACACCCCTATGTCCCCCTGTGTTGCTGCTGGTGGATAATCCATGATGAACACCTCGAAGCTGTCTGAGTGTCCCCACACAGCCAATCAGTGTAAAGGAAGGGAAAACGGCAGAAAGGAGGAATTAAAAGTGTCATTGGATGGAGCGGGTGAGTTCCAGGCAGGAGCCTTCGGACTGCACTGCTGCCTCATCCCCATTTCCCAGTTGCCTCCCTTGGCTTTCTTGTAGTTGGTGTGTTTCCCTCCTCAGGCCTCACTGACCTGAGGCCAATCAACATTGGAACCCACAAGTCACCTCTTTGCCAGCTTGGGCTTTTTGTGCAGGTCTTGGACGTTGATGGGATGAGAGAACATTTCGCAGATTTGCCTTTGAAGAGCACAAAACCCGCCCTTTACAACTCACAAGATACTTCTGAATTCAACCAAAATACTACGGGTGTGAGAAATCTGAAATAAACACCGGGAACGCTGGATCAACTCAGCAAGTCTGGCAGCATCTGTACAGAGAGAAAGTCAAACCGTCAATGTTTTGATTGCAGTGTGAGTATTCCGCAGTGATCAGATATTCCGAAGTGAGGTATGGAGGCACTGCAGCAGCTGATTTGTACACACAGATCAGCTTGTGACTCTGATCAGGGAATGTATATCGCAGAGATGTTAGTGCTCGGCTTGCAGAAAGGAAACACCTTTGTTATTCTTGAGATAGCACTGTGAGATCTGCTTCAACTCAAGGGGCAGTCAGGGCTTTGGCTACAAATCTTGTTCAGAAGACCCCACTCCCAGGAGAGGGGTCACCCCCCACCCCCCGGGCCCCTCCATCCCAGTCTGACCCCAATGCTCCTGCACTGCATTGTCAGCCAGGCCTCAGTGCTGGTCTCCCAGGAGGGGAGCTCGAACCTACAGCCTTCTGACAGGAGGGAATGGGAATTGTTTCGCAAAGTATACACAAGTTCTTACGTATTCTGCAAGATGTAAACTTTCTACTTAGAAAGTAGACAAGCTCAACTAGCTTCTCCAGTTGGCAAGTTTGACATACAGGGAGAGGCTGAAGAGACTGGGGCTGTTTTCCCTGGAGCGTCAGGGGCTGAGGGGAGACCTTATAGAGGTTTACAAAATTGAGGGGCATGGATAGGGTAAATAGGCAAAGTCTTTTCCCTGGGGTCGGGGAGTCCAGAACTAGAGGGCATAGGTTTAGGGTGAGAGGGGAAAGATATAAAAGAGACCTAAGGGGCACACAGAGGGTGGTACGTGTATGGAATGAGCTGCCAGAGGAAGTGGTGGAGGCTGGTACAATTGCAACATTTAAGAGGCATTTGAATGGGTATATGAACAGGAAGGGTTTGGAGGGATATGGGCCGGGTGCTGGCAGGTGGAACTAGATTGGGTTGGGATATATAGACGGGTTGGACTGAAGGGTCTGTTTCCATGCTGTACATCTCTGTGACTCTGTGGTTGGTATGTTGTATTGTATAAGAAATACACTTCCCCTTTGTTATTATTGGAAACGTTCTCTTTGTGTTAGAAACAGGCTGGGTCCCTCCTGCATTTGAATAAAGCACCATTTCCTTTAACCATTGGAAGGTTACACACCCTGCTCATAGCTACCTTCGCTTTATTTCCACACCAGTGAACTTTTTGTTGATGGGATTAATTGCATCGTTTGCCATGATCCAGCATTAGTGAGGGCAGATATAGAGTGCTACACGATGCAAGCAATTATTATTGCAGCAAGCCCTCTGTCATTGGAAAACAGCTCAAGGCACTTCAACTCAAACAAACACAGAGCCATGTTCAGGAGGTAATAGGCCAGGCAGTGAAAACTTGTCAAATGGCCCTCACGGAGGAGAGGGACAGTGAGGGAAATAGTTTTCCAGAAGGAATTCCAGGCTTGGAGTCAAGGTGGTATCATCGAAGGAGGAAGTCATCAAAGGAAACTGAGGGTACAGAATCATTTGTGGGGGTGAGGGGGGACATCTCAGGCATTGTCCGTATTTCAGGTTCAGATGTCTCTGGGGTTTTGGCAGCTTTTTCCCCGAAGATCTCCATGTAGAGTCCAGATGATCACATTGTACATCAGGGAAGAGTGAAGAGTAAGTCATGGACGGAAACTGTTTCAACCTTTTCTACTTCCAAACAAATGCCAAAACTAACAATCCCAAGCATGTTTATAAATTCGAAACCCACTTTCTCTCCATCATAAGGAGAACAAAGTCCCTGAAAACTTTGGTGCCTTTAAATTAAGCCTGACTTATTATCTACTTAAAAAGATAGATTTATTAACAATAAAATTAGATGCTGTTTTCCGGGGGGGGGGGGGAATTAGGAAGGAAATAGGACAATGTGGCCTTCGTTGTGGCTCTGGGCTCTCAAGGAGATGCTCCTACATTGAAGTCCCATTCTGTAAACTCATGGGTCAGATTTTCAGCATCATGGGTAGGAAATGACCCACCTCCTTTCTAAGCTCCACTACCCTTCATAATCTCATCACAGGGAGACAAAAGGGGGTGTAGGGATGGAGTTGAGATCACTGCCCTCCAGAGACAATTTGGTAGTGACCATGGGGACAGAGGTGACACGGTGGCTCAGTGGTTAGTGCTGCTGCCTACAACACCAGGGGCTCATGTTCGATTCCACCCTCGGGAGACTGCTTGTGTGTGCAGTTTGCACATTGTCCCCGTGTCTGCATCAGTTTTCTCCCACAGTCCAAAGACACGCAGGTTAGGTGAGTTGTCCAGGGGAAATACAGGGACAGGGTTGGTCCTGGGCGGGAGGGTTGGTTTGGACTCAGTGGGCTGATTGGCCTGTTTCCACAAGATATGCAGATTCAGGTGAATTGGCCATGCTAAATTGCCCATAGTGTTAGGTAAGGGTTAATGTAGGGGTATGGGTGGGTTGCGCTTCGGCGGGGCGGTGTGCACTTGTTGGGCCGAAGGGCCTGTTTCCACACTGTAATGTAATCTAGTCTAATCTAATCTCATAGGGATTTCGTGATTCGAGATAAATGATGGGGTTCATGGTGAGAAAACCGGCCTCAGTTCTTTGAGAATTTAGCCAGTTTGTTGAAAAAGCCAGGTGATCTCCCAGCCAACATCAACTAGTGCACCCTCTTACTACCTGTCTTATCAGTGCTGTAAACCAATGCACCTCTGTTGTTCAGTAATCACTTTTACACATAGAATTGCTCTTTATTTCTTTCCTAGTGATGAGCATCAACTGGTTCTGAAGGAGTCCTCTGGATGAAGACTTGGCTATCGCTACTGAATGGATGGAGCCACAAGGAAACCATTTTCAATGGAAGACAACAGACTCACTCCTCCCATGTCTTGGCAAAAGTGTTGATTTTGTTGAGTTTCATGGGGATTTTCTCTCGGTGAGACTGAGAGAGATTTCTTGTCTTGATTCATTAACTAGGTAGAAACAATGACTGCAGATGCTGGAAACCAGATTCTGGATCAGTGGTGCTGGAAGAGCACAGCAGTTCAGGCAGCATCCGACAAGCAGCAAAATCGACGTTTCGGGCAAAAGCCCTTCATCAGGAATAAAGGCAGAGAGCCTGAAGCGTGGAGAGATAAGCTGGAGGAGGGTGGGGGTGGGGAGAAAGTAGCATAGAGTACAATGGGTCAGTGGGGGAGGAGATGAAGGTGATAGGTCAGGGAGGAGAGGGTGGAGTGGATAGGTGGAAAAGGAGCTAGGCAGGTCGGACAAGTCCGGACAGGTCAAGGGGACAGTCATTCACTAACTACCTACTCTGCCCCTCTCATTGGGTGCAAGCAGGTTCCATCCATTCCCCGTGGGTGGAGGTACTTGTCAATGCTGGGGCATTCTGGGATTCCTGGTACTGGCACCTTGGTAAGCTTTGTCAATCTGGAACTGTCCCACACAATTGGAGACATTGGCCTTGGACATCACAAGTTGGTGTTCATCCTTTGCAGTCAGGCATTTGGACGTTCAGCAGGACAGGGTGGTGCTGAGGAGGCTCTTTGACCAGGCCTGGCAGAGAAGGCCAGACAACAGACTATGCCAGCTGGTCCCAGGTTGTCACCAAAGTCAACTCTCTCTCTGCTCCTTTACAAAAGCTCACACTCAACTTATTTCTGCTGTGGGTGCTGGAGAGTAGGTGCTGTGGGTGTTGGGGAGTGGGTACTGAGGGTGCTGGGGACTTGGGTACTGTGGGTGCTGGGGAGTGGGTACTGAGGGTGCTGGGGAGTGGGCACTGAGGGTGTTGGGGAGTGGGTACTGTGGGTGTTGGGGAGTGGGACTGAGGGTGCTGGGGAGTGGGTACTGTGGGTTCTGGGGAGTAGGTACTGAGGGTGCTGGGGAGTGGGTACTGTGGGTGCTGGGGAGTGGGTACTGAGGGTGCTGGGGAGTGGGTACTGTGGGTGCTGGGGAGTGGGTACTGTGGGTGCTGGGGAGTGGGTACTGAGGGTGTTGGGGAGTGGGACTGAGGGTGTTGGGGAGTGGGTACTGAGGGTGCTGGGGAGTGGGTACTGTGGGTGCTGGGGAGTGGGTACTGAGGGTGTTGGGGAGTGGGCACTGAGGGTGTTGGGGAGTGGGTACTGTGGGTGTTGGGGAGTGGGTACTGAGGGTGTTGGGAGTGGGACTGAGGGTGCTGGGGAGTGGGTACTGAGGGTGTTGGGAGTGGGACTGAGAGTGTTGGGAGTGGGACTGAGGGTGTTGGGGAGTGGGTACTGAGGGTGCTGGGGAGTGGGTACTGTGGGTGCTGGGAGTGGGACTGAGGGTGTTGGGAGTGGGACTGAGGGTGTTGGGGAGTGGGTACTGAGGGTGCTGGGGAGTGGGTACTGTGGGTGCTGGGGAGTGGGTACTGAGGGTGCTGGGGAGTGGGTACTGAGGGTGCTGGGGAGTGGGTACTGTGGGTGCTGGGGAGTGGGACTGAGGGTGTTGGGGAGTGGGTACTGTGGGTGCTGGGGAGTGGGTACTGTGGGTGCTGGGGAGTGGGTACTGAAGGTGTTGGGGAGTGGTTACTGTGGGTGTTGGGGAGTGGGTACTGAGGGTGTTGGGGAGTGGGTACTGAGGGTGCTGGGGAGTGGGTACTGAGGGTGTTGGGGAGTGGGTACTGAAGGTGTTGGGGAGTGTGTACTGAAGGTGTTGGGGAGTGGGTACTGAGGGTGCTGGGGTGTGGGTACTGTGGGTGCTGGGGAGTGGATACTGAGGGTGCTGGGGAGTGGGTACTGAGGGTGCTGGGGAGTGGGTACTGTGGGTGCTGGGGAGTGGGTACTGTGGGTGTTGGGGAGTGGGTACTGAGGGTGCTGGGGAGTGGGTACTGTGGGTGCTGGAAACAGCTGCAACAGAAGAGTACAGCCTAACCCCATACAATCATAGGCCACTCAGCCCTTCTACCCTCCTCCCCCATTCAATCATGAGATTGATTTTAACCTCAACTCTACATTCCTGTATATCCCTGATAAGCTTCCATCCCCCTTGGTCATCAAAAATCTATCTACCTCTGCCTTCAATATATTTGAAGATTCTGCATTTAGTACATTTGGAGCTGGGGAGTTCTAAACACTCACAAACTTCTGGGCGAAATCTTTCTGCTTTGTTTCTGTCTTAAATGGGTGACCCGTTATGTTTAAACTATGACCCCTAGTTCGAGATTCGACCACAAGAGGAAACATCTTTTTCTCACTCATTCGGTCAACAGCACCTAGGATCTTAACACTCCAGAAGATACAGGCTTGGGGCTGTCTAGTCTTTCCTGATAGGGCAAGCTGCTAATTCCAGGTATTAATGTAGTCAGGCTTCCCTGAGCTGCTTCGAACATATTACTAGCCTTCCTTAAATACAGTGACCAGGACTGTCCACAGATACAGTTTCACCAGTGCACTGTATAACCAAAGCATAACCTCCTTGCTCTACGTTCAATTCCCCTCGCAATAAACCAGAACAGCTCTCCTGGTTGCTTGCTCTGCCTGGAGACCAGCCTTTTACGGTTCATGCACTTGGACACCCAGGTCGCTCTGTGTCTCAGAGTTCTGCAACCTCTTGCCATTTAGTTAACATGCTTCTCCTTTAGTCTTCCTGCCGAAATGGACAATTTCACGTTTCTCCACATTGTATTCCATTTACCAGAACTTTGCACACTCACAATCTATTTTTTTTTAAATTCATTTGTGGAATGTGGGCATCAGTCTCATTGCTTGTCCCTAATTGATCTTGAGAAGGTGGCATGAGCTGCCTTCTTGAACTGCTGTAGTCTCTTGTAGGCTCCTGTGTCCTCTTAACAACACGCTTTCCTATCTACCTTTTTGTCATTAGCAAATCTAGCTATTATACTTTTGGTCCCTTCTTCTAGACCATTGAGATAAATTGTAAAGGGGTGGAGGAACCAGCACTGACCCCTAATTTGTGGCTCCTGCCAGCCTGAGAAATGACCCATTTCCTCCCATTTGCCGTTAACCAGCTAATCTTCTCCTCATGTCGATATGTTACCACCTACATCATGAGCTTTTGTTTTCTGCAATAACCTCTGAATGGCCAAATCCCTTTCCTACATTCTCCCACGCACTCACAATAGGAACCATCAGGTAGCAATCAGACTTGAGAATTGGGTCCAAATTTTCCAACTGGCGGTTTGAGATGTTGAGACCCAGTCGTGGACAGTTGTCCACTGATGAAGAGATAAGGTATGTTTGCAGATGAGGTGTGTGGTCATGTGTATTCCACTCACTGCACTTCCCATTCGGAGGAAGCTCACCAGGTCAAGGTTGGCAAGAGCTGATTGGCGAGCATCTGGACCAATTGCAGGCTTTGAAGGTGGAGTCCTGTCTTGCCAGATGTTTAGAAAATGGAAGCTTCTGGATCATTAGGAACAGCACTGGAAGCTTACTCTTTGTGAAGGTTTAATGATAGGAAGGTGAACTTTCTGTTTCTCAGTTTGAGTAGTGCTGGGAAGGGCGTTCTGGTTGAGAGTATTGGGGGCCTGCAGGTAAGGGTAGGGGGTGCCTACCTATAGCCATACTCGTGCCCACTATCTCTGCTCCACAATGGGGGAATTGGAAGTGCCCTCCTAACCTGGCAGTCAACAAGTGTGGAGCTCGATAAAGCCCAGCAGGCCAGGCAGCATCGAGGAGCAGGAGAGATGACGTATTGGATATAAGCCCTTCATCAGGAATGTGGAGGGGAAAGGAGGCTGAGAGATAAACAGGAGCAGGGGGTGGAGAGGGGATGGGCTGGTGGGAGGTAGGTGGCATGGCGAGAGGTGGATGTAGGTGAGAGATGATTGTGGGAGGTGGGTAGGCAGGGTGGAGGGGCTCGGTGGGAAGGAAGATGGACAGGTAGGACAGGTCAAGAGGATCAGTGCAATCAACAACAACATATCACCGCTACTCACCAAAAACAAAGCATCTGAAGAAAGGAAGCGGTTCTGGCCATTCCAGCTGCGAGTATTTCATCAGATCCGAAGATTGAAGAATGGAAAAATTAACAAGAGAAAACTTAGAACATAGAACATAGAAGAATACAGCGCAGTACAGGCCCTTCGGCCCTCGATGTTGCGCCGATCCAAGCCCACCTAACCTACACTAGCCCACTATCCTCCATATGCCTATCCAATGCCTGCTTAAATGCCCATAATGAGGGAGAGTCCACCACTGCTACTGGCAGGGCATTCCATGAACTCACGACTCGCTGAGTAAAGAAACTTAGTGCAGGAACAAATTACAAGAAGAGGATTAATGTGTGTAGGACATTTAAAAATTAGGCAAAATGATTAGCAATAATACCTCATCCTAGCCTCATCTTCCGGCTAGGAACCCTCCAACCACAAGGGATGAACTCGGATTTCACCAGTTTCCTCATTTCCCCTCCCCCCAGCCTGTCTCAGTCAAATCCATCAAATTCAGCACCGCCTTCCTAACCTGCAATCTTCTTCCCGATCTCTCCGCCCCCACTCCAGTCTGACCTATCACCCTCACCTTGATCTCTTTCCACCTATCACATTTCTGACGCCCCTCCCCCAAGTCCCTCCTCCCTACCTTTTATCTTAGCCTGCTGGACAAACTTTCCTCATTCCTGAAGAAGGGCTTATGCCCGAAACGTCGATTCTCCTGTTCCCTGGATGCTGCCTGACCTGCTGCGCTTTTCCAGCAACACATTTCCAGCAATAATACATAGACAAAGAAAAGGCAAAGTGGAACTAATGTACAGTTTAGGAGAGACTAACAAAAATAAAATCTTGGTATGGAAAAAAATATCTCGTGATTAATCATTGGAACATGAAGGCAAGACATTGTGAAGAAAAATAATGGATCTTCAACCAGGACTAAGACCCTTTGAATTACTGCAGTGACCAGTGTTAGTGAGGGCACAGGGTTCGGGATTAGGGAATATTGGATTATGAGAATTGGAAAACTGAAGATTTGGGTTATTCCTGGGTTGCAAAAGATTTACCATGTAAGTTATTTTCACGTAAATGTCAAAATGTCAAAATAACATGGTGGCTCATTGGTTAGTACGGCTACCTCACAGCGCCAGGGACCTGGATTCGATTCCAGCCTTGGGTAACTGTCTGTGTGGAGTTTGCACATTCTCTCTGTGTCTGCATGGGTTTCCTCTCACATTGCAAAGATGTGCAGGTTAGGGTGAATTGGCCATGCTGAATTGCCCATAGTGTTACTCCTTAGAGGGTCAGTGTGGACTTGTTGGGCAGAAGGGCCTGTTTCCACACTGTAGGGATTCTGTATTTAAAAAAAAACTTTGGGTTGTCCACTGTTTATGAAAGCCATGAAGCTTTTAAAAGAAAAATAAGAGAATATTTAATGGTCATGATTACTGGACAAACAGTCTGAAGCTTTGGAAGGTGCCTAAAGCTGAGGGTTGCCTAGCAACAGCCTCTGATGGAACAGGCTCAAGGGGCTGACTGGCCTACTCCTGCTCCTATGATCTGGACTTACGGTTTTCCACAGACTTGAGAGTTCTTCAGTTGTGGAGAGGCTTGCAAGGAAGAATACAACCTCGCTCTCTCTCTCTCTCTCTCTCTCTCTCTCGCTTTCCTGTTCTCTCTCAGCGAGTAACAATGTAACGCTTGAAGAAAACCAGCTAAAGAATTATCTCAATGTTATACTTGCTGAGAATCAGAGAAAGCTCCATGAATTGTTATCTCTGATCTCCTCATAAAACCACACTGTCAACTCAATAGTGAGGCCTCTATCTAACTGATCTCCCGCCTGAACTGAGGTTGTTGCATTACTCTGCGGCTGACTGCAGGGTCATCTCATTGACACGAAAGCAAAGGACTGTTAAGGTCATCTCATTCTACCCTTTCAGTTTGGGTCCTTGATCAGCAGGGTTTCCCTATTTTCCACTTATAATTGTTCTGCAGTGTTATTTTATCTTACCATGTCTGTGTATGACTGTGGGTGCATGAGTGTTTGGGGGAGGGGCTGTTGGAGGATTTAGCAGATGCAAACAGAAACATACAAAAACAGGAGCAGGAGTAGGCCTTTCCACTCTTTCAGCCTGTTCCGCCCTTCAATATGATCATGCCTGATCATGACCCACCATAGAGTCATAGAGATGCACAGCACAGAAACAGCCCCTTCGGTCCATGCCGACCAGATATCCTAACCTAATCTGGTCCCATTTGCCAGCACTTGGCCCATGTCAGGTCCACACCCCACCACCAGCCCACACCCCACTCCCGGCACCTTCGCCTGCCACCGTAGGAAATGCAAAACCTGTGCCCACATCTCCCCCCTCACCTCCGTCCAAGGGCTCCAAAGGATCCTTCCATATCCGAACAGAAATTTCCCTGCACTTCCACCAATGTCATTTACTGTATCCGTTGCACCCGATGTGGTCTCTTCTACACCGAGGAGACAGGACGCCTACTCGTGGATCGTTTCAGAGAACATCTCTGGGACACCCACACCAACCAGCCCCACCGCCCCGAGGCTGAACATTCAACTCCCCCTCCCACTCCACCAAGGATATGCAGGTCTTGGGCCTCCTCCATCGCCAAACCCTCACCACCCGATGACTGCAGGAAGAACGCCTCATATTCCATCTTGGGACCCTGCAACCACACGGGATCAATGTGGACGTAAACAGTTTCCTCAGTTCCCCTCTCCCCACCTTATCCCAATCCCAAGCCTCGAACTTGGCACCGCCCTCCTGACCAGTCCATCTTTCCTCCCACCTGTTCACTCCACCCTCCTCTCTGACCTATCACCTTCTCCCTCACCTTCATCTATCTATCGCACTCTCAGCTACTTTCCCCCCAGCCCCCACCCTCCTTCCATTTTTCTCTCAGACCCCTGGCCCACAAGCCTCATTGCTGATGAAGGGCTTTATGCCTGAAACATCGATTCTCCTGCTCCTCAGATGCTGCCTGACCTGCTGGGCTTTTCCAGCGCCACACTCCTGACTTGGCCCATATCTCTCTAAACCTTTCCTATTCATCAGTATTCTGTTCCCACTTGCTCCCCATACCCACTGATCCCTTTAGCCTTAAGAACTCATTGAAAACAGTCAATGTTTTAGCCTCAACTGCTTTCAGTGGCAGTGAATTCAATTGACTCACCACTCTCCAGGTGAAGACATTTCTCCTCATCTCAGTTCTAAATGACCTACCCCGTACTGTTAGACACTGATCTCTGACTCTGGACTCTCTGGTCACTGGGGACATCCTTCCTGCATTTTATCTGTCTGTCCTTTTTGAATTTTGTAGGTTTTTATGACTTCCCCCTGTTCACTCATTTAAAGTCCAGTGAATATTCTTTATCTTCACAAGTCAGTCCTGCTATCCCAGTCTGGAAAACTTTTGCGGCATTTCCTACATAGTCAGAACATTCATCCTCAAATAAGGAGACCAAAACTGCGCACTACGGTGGGGTCTCACCAAGGCCTCGTATGAATGCAGCAACACATTCCTGCTTCTGTATTTGAATCCTCTTGCTATGATGGCCAACATATCATTGCCTTCTTCACTACATGAGCCGAAAGAGTGTGGTGCTGGAAAAGCACAGCAGGTCAGGCAGCATCCGAGGAGCAGGAGAATCGATGTTTCGGGCAAAAGCCCTTCATCAGGAATGAGGCTTGTGGGCCGGGGGGGCTGAGAGATAAATGGGAGGGGGTGGGGTGTTTGGGGGGCAAGATATTTGGGAATGTGATAGGTAGATGAACTTGGGGGATGAAGGTGATAGGTCGGAGGGGAGGGTGGAGCAGATAGATGGGAAGGAAGATGGATGGGTAGGACCGAACTGTCCATCAGGTGGGACACATCTGCCATCTTTTACCCACTCGGTCAAGAAAGCACAACAATGCCTCTACTTCCTCAAGAGGCTCCCAAAATTTGGCATGTCTGTAAAGGCTCTTACCAATTTTTATCGACCCACCGTAGAGAGCATTCTATCTGGATGCATTACAGCTTGGTGTGGCAACTGCTCTGCCCCAGGACCATAACAAAACGACAGAGAGTTGCGAACACAGCCTTTAAAAGCGATCCATCACCCAATCCATCCATTCACTCCATCTTTACTTCTCACTGACTTGGAAAGGCAGCCAACATCATCAAAGACCCGTCCCAACCCAACCCGGTTAAAATCTCTTCCAACCCCTTCCATTGGGGGCAGAAGATTCAAAAGGTTAAACACACACACCAACAGCTTCTTCCTTGCTGTTATTAGGATTCTAAGTGGACCTCTCAAATTTTATATTTAATGTTTGTGCACCTTCTCTACAGCTGTAACATTGTATTCCTTGTTCGGTTATATTATCCTAATGCACTTTGTATGGTATGATCTGTCACACCAAAAGAGAAAATGCTGGAAAATCTCAGCAGGTCTGGCAGCATCTGTAAGGAGAGAAACGAGTTCTTTTCTCTCCTTACAGATGCTGCCAGACCTGCTGAGATTTTCCAGCATTTTCTCTTTTGGTTTCAGATTCCAGCATCCGCAGTAATTTGCTTTTATTTATTATTTATTTTATGATCTGTCGCACTGCTGCCTCACAGCGCCAGGGTCCCAGGTTCGATTCCAGCCTCGGGCGACTGTCTGTGTGGAGTTTGCACATTCTCCCCGTGTCTGCGTGGGTTTCCTCCGGGTGCTCCGGTTTCCTCCCACAGTCCAAAGATGTGCAGGTCAGGTGAATTGGCCACGCTAAATAGTGTTAGGTGCATTAGTCAGAGAGGAGTGGGTTACTCTTCGGAGGGTCAGTGTGGACTTGTGGGGCTGAAGGGCCTGTTTCCACACTGTAGGGAATCTAATCTAATCTAAAACACAACGTTTCACGGTACCTAGGTACATGTGATATTAGCTGAAAGTGTGTTGCTGGAAAAGCGCAGCAGGTCAGGCAACATCCAGGGAACAGGAGAATCGACGTTTCGGGCATAAGCCCTTCTTCAGGAATCAGGTTCCTGAAGAAGGGCTTATGCCCGAAACGTCGATTCTCCTGTTCCCTGGCTGCTGCCTGACCTGCTGCGCTTTTCCAGCAACACATTTTCAGCTCTGATCTCCAGCATCTGCAGACCTCACTTTCTCCTCCTACATGTGATAATAATAAATCAAATTAAATTAAATCATTCAGCTTGCACGAATCACACTGAGGCATCTCTGGGTTCCCCTCGCAGTTCACCAGCCCACCCAGCTTGGTCCAGTAAAATTTACATCTGTGTAATAGGTTAGCTGATTACCAGCTTTGCCTCGTGTTGAAAGCACATTTTTGTCTTATTTTTGAGTTACTTGAAGGAACCTGATGAAAGTCACTTATGTTCAAGACAGCAATGACAAAAAGAAGCAAATTGACCATTTTGGTGATTAAAGAACATTTCCATAATGGCTTGTGGAGCAGTGAGGCTGGAATGCTCAGTGCACTTCAATCAGAGACAGATTACAGGTGGTCTGGGACTTCATGGATACAAAGAACACAAAATGGATCTGAAATATTGGTAAATGGTGAAAGATAAATTGATAAATTTCTCATATTGTAAAAATAAGATGACATTGGATGTAGTAAAAAAAATTTCTTCAAGGTGAAGGAGATATCCCCAACTGGTTTCCAGGATTAGATTAGATTACATTACATTACATTACAATGTGGAAACAGGCCCTTCAGCCCAACAAGTCCACACCGACCCGCCGAAGCGCAACCCACCCATACCCGTACATTTACCCCTTACCTAACACTACGGGCAATTTAGCATGGCCAATTCACCTGAGGCTAAACTACAGAATTGGTGAATAGGTTAAATTCAAAGTGATCAATTTGCCTGATTGACTGGTACCAAGACAAAAGCAACTCACATTGGGTTTCATCAGAGGCACCTGATGGACAGTTCGGTCCTACCCATCCATCTTCCTTCCCATCTATCCACTCCACCCTCCCCTCCGACCTATCACCTTCATCCCCCAAGTTCATCTACCTATCACATTCCCAAATATCTTCCCCCCCAAACACCCCACCCCCCCTTTCCATTTATCTCTCAGCCCCCCCGGCCCACAAGCCTCATTCCTGATGAATGGCTTATGCTCGAAATGTCGATTCTCCTGCTCCTCTTCCTTTTTGTTCAAAGTTAATGTTTCTTTGTTTCTAATTCCTTTTCCATCCACGTTACTTCTAACCTTCTGTCGTTTCTCTGCTCTTTGGAATTTTACTTCTAATTACGTCATTTCTTTTTTCATGTTCAAATCGCTTCAACTTTAATTCAATCAAAACCACCTCTCATGACTCACTACTTGGAGTACCTGGTCTCTGTTGTATGTCCGCCAATCCTAAATGCTATCCGAGTGTTTCTATTCCCTCTGCCTTCTGGGCTTTTGCAGGAATTTTCTCTTGTGGAACGGTGGGTCCTGATTGTCAATGCACTTTCTCAGTTAAATCATGACAGTACATTGTGTAAGAGTATGACTAAAAATGAAAGCAGACCACCCCAGGATATGTCCTTACAATAATAAATATGAAACTTGATTTCCATAAGTTATTCCTCTGAGCACAATTACAGCGAAAGTCATGGTGGAAAAAATTAACTTATTCATTTATTTGTTAGAAATAGAAATACAGTCAGACCAATGCTTCAGCTACATGTCTAAATATTTTTCAAGGCATAAAACAACTGTTCTTCTCTGCTCCTCTTCCTTACCATCTTGAGGAGAGACAAACAGGAGCATTCAAAATAGCACTGGACCATTTAAAACTTCACAGGCAAAGTTGAAAAGATGGGTGGACAGGTATACTGAAACAAGGACATTTCAAACAGGAGGTGAAGGGTTAGCGTTAACACCTTTGCAAGGTTGCCATCTGAAAGCATGGTTCAGTGATCCACACAAGGTCATTGACAGGATTAGTAAAGTGACTCATCTGATAGATACCCCAGGTTGTAGGAAGGAGAAATAGTCATGCCTCATTAAGGTATCGGGATCATGGAGAGGAGGATAATAAGGAGCAAGAATAGTGGAGGATGATGGAAACAGTATGAGTGAGGTAGAAAGAGATTTAGCGAAATCATAAAGTGAACCTCCTACTATCTGATTAGCCAACACTGAAATAGTAGGATAATTAGACACCGTAATCTTGTATTTAGAAGGACAAAAGAAATATCTAACAAGGTTACTAGCAGAGCTTGAGGAAATCTACAGAGATACAGCAGAATATACAGCCTTGACCAGACATGACATGGATGTAGGGAAATCAGTACGAAAGCGCCCTAGAGAGCTAGACCTGGGAGGTAACGAGATTTACACGACAGCATTGGTCTCCTCTTCAAGATATCTTTAAAATCAAATTTTTGTGAGTTCCCTTTGTGCAGGGTTGGAATCCTGTGCCACTAATCGTGCGTGTGTGTTAGTTGAGATGAAATGTATCACTGGAACTGTTTCCCAAGGTCCACGTAGACCATGGAGCAGAAACTACAAGTCAGCATTTAGAAACAAAATGATTTCACTGCTGGAGGCTGTGCAGGCAACTAAAACAGTGTGTTCAGGTCCATCTCTGTACACAGACTGTATCATACTCTCTGTCCTGTCTTGTGGAGTCACACTTCAATATATCCAATTTTCTGAGAGAGTAGCCTATGTATGTTATATAAAGAAATGTCGCCTGATGGAACCTAGCCAAAGCAGTTGGAATATCAGGGGGACACAGTGACTCAGTGGTTAGCCCTGCTGCCTCACAGCACCAGGGTCCCAGGTTCGATCCCAGCCTCAGGCAACTGTGGGGAGTTTGCACATTCTCCCCGTGTCTGTGTGGGATTGCTCCCACAATCCAAAGACGTGCAGGCTAGGTTGGTTGGCCATGCTAAATTGCCCATTGTGTTCAGGAATGTGTAGGTTAGATGTGTTAGCAAATATAGGATAACAGGGGAGGGGAATGGATCTGAGTGGGTTATCCTTCGAAGGGTCGGTGTGGACTTGTTGGGCCAAACGGCCTGTTTCCACACTGTAGGGATTCTATGGTATTCACATTGGTCTTAGTTCCTTAAACTGATGGGTCTTTTACATAATGTATAATTACAGAAAACATAGTGATCAAAACTGATTTGTACCTAATTCTGTGGTTAGAAGATTATATTGATTGGGTTGGCAGTAAATAATTATTTTTTAAAGAGTGATTCACTGAAGGGCTATGGGCAAATACCAATGATACCATGAGTTAAAGAGATATCGACTTCTGTCATATCAATGGGATTACTGTGTAACAATCTTAAACCGTGCTCCCACTACATTCCAAAGATTTATAAACCCAGTCATGACGGTATGTACAATTGTGTGGCTTACTTAGATGATGTAATAATGTACAGTAACAACTGGGAAGAACAAGTAACCCGATTGGAAACCTTATTTAAAAGGTTACGCATAATTAGCCTTGTAGTAAGTGAGCGTAATTTACCAAGGAAACATTGTTGGGTAAGGGCAAGTGTTGCCAAAAACAGTGAAATAAAGGCTTAGATAGAATTGTCCATTATTAAAGCTAAACAGAAATTGTTAGATATTTAGGGATGTGCAACTTTTAATGACAATCTGTGCCTCACTACAGCACAATAGCCTCACATCTAAGTTTCATTCCAAAATCTGGCAAAGGTAATGTAATTGAAACAGTGCTTTTGGGAAGCTGAAGATAAGCGTGGAATCATAGAATCTCTAGAGTGTGGAAAGAAGTCATCTGGCCCATTGAGCCAGCACCAAACCTGCAAAGAGCATCCCACCCAGACCCAACCCCCCCACACTATCCTCATAACTTTGCCTTTAGCATGGCCATTCCATGCAGTCTGCGGACCACAGGACAATTGGGCATGGTTTATCCACCTAATCTGCACACCTCTGGACTAATCCTAAAGAATGAACTGGTGTTGGCTGCTCCTGACTTCACCTTTGAAACTGAAACTGAATTTGAGGTGGCTGTGGTCGGATTGCAAGATAATGAAGCCAGCAGTGGGGAGGCAATGGCCTACTGGTATTATCACTGGACTGTTAATGCAGAGACACAGCTAATGTTTTGGGGATATGCTTCGGAATCCCAGCATGGCAGACGGTGGAATTTGAATTCAATAAATATCCAATGATAACTGCAAATCAGTTGTCAGGAAAACCCCATCTAGTTCACTAATACCCTTTAGCGAAGGAAACTGCTATCTTTATCTGGTCTAGCCCACGTGTGAACATTGAAGAGTAACAGTAGAGACTTTTCTAAAAGAAATACTATACAAGGAAATAGGGAGCTCCAGGATTGATCCTCTTCCTTAAATATTTTGTCCTTCACGAACACTAAAAAACCACCAATTTATTCCAATCATTATCCCTTAGCCTTATATTGAAATTTAAAGATCAAAATACTAGATTACTTAATTGGAGACTGCTACTTCAACCTTGTTTTTATTAGTTTTAACACTGGAAAAGATAATAATTACAGAGGCACTATCAAGAATACATAGAACATAACACAATGACGCTAAAATACTTTGGAGATTACCAGATGGCAAGAAATTGTATAAATCCGATCTAAAGAGTGAATGAGGATAAGTGAATGTAATTGTTTGTATGTGATTGTATCTGTGTTATGTTTACAATGTAGTGAAATACATTTTGAACTGATGCTTTATCCCCAAAGGTGGAGGTATCATTTTGAGAACATTTACAGGCACCCCTCCGTATGCATGAGGGTTCCATTCCTGAGAACACCCGCAAATGATGAAACTTGCGAGTGCAGAGCTCATTAAAAACAGGTTAAAAATCATGGATAGGTGAGGTTGCTTGCGTACACTGAGTTTTGTTGCTACCTGTACTTATTTCTTGGCACGATTAGGCGAACTCGTGAGTTGTGATTTTGGAGATACAGAGGGTTTACTGTAACTACACTTATGGATTATGAGAATATGGAAGATTTTGACCATTCATGAATTGCGAAGGATTTACCATGTGACTTTTTGGGATTGAAGAGAACAGGAGGTGGTCTGCTATTTACAAAACGCCAAGTGACTTTGGATGAAAAATATTTGAAAGAAAAATAAGAGAAATCTCTACGAATCGGTGTCTCTGATCTCCTCATGTACTGTAAAAGCTGAACTGTTCAATCATGTGTGATATCTAGGTCAAACTGACCTTCCGCCTGAAGTGAATGGCTATCATCTTTCTATGTTCTGGATCAGTGGTGCTGGAAGAGCACAGCAATTCAGGATTTTGCCTGTCCTCGGATGCTGCCTGAATTGCTGTGCTCTTCCAGCACCACTGATCCAGAATCTGGTTTCCAGCATCTGCAGTCATTGTTTTTACATCATCTTTCTATGGCCAACTGCAAAGTGATCTCATTAACAAGGAACTGAAACAACTGCAAGACCTTTACTTTATTCTATACTTTTAATTCAGAATCTTCAACAACAGTGTCTCACCCTGTTAGTGTAGAAACACATGGGATTTAGGATATATAGTTTGGCTGTGAGTAGCACATAACCAGTTTAGTCACATGCTTTAGGAATAAGATATTTACTAAGAAACAAGCTATTGATGAGATATTTGAAGAGAATTGTAGCCAGCCCTTATTATTCATGGCAGAAGAATCAAAGAGAAAAGCATTGACTATTTTGGCAATTAAATTAGACATTTAAACATCTGGGAGAGAGCAGGGAGCAGTGGGGCTGGGATTCCAGTGTACTCTTGCTCACAGAGTAGTAAAGACCATAAGACCGAAAGCCATTCGGCCCATCAAGTCTGCTCCGCCATTCACCCATTCTCCCACTTTCTCCCATAATCCTTGATCCCTTTGACAATCAAGAACCTATCTATCTCCGTCTTAAATTTACTCAATGACCTGGCTTCCACAGCCTTCTGTGGCAGTGAATTCCACAGATATGCCACTCCCTGGCTGAAGAATGTTCTCCTTATCTCTGTTTTAAAAGGTCTTCTCTTTACTCTAATGCTGTGCCCCCAGCTCCTAGTCTCTGCTACCAACAGAAACACCTTCCCAACATCCACTCCGTCCAGGCCACTCAGTATTCTGTAAGTTTTAATCAGATCCCCCCTCGTCATTCTAAACTCTATCGAGTATAGTCCTAGAGTCCTCAGACATTCCTTATATATTAAGCTTTTCATTTGTGGGAGCATTCTTGCGAACCTCCTCTGAACCTGCTCCAGGGCTGATACATCCTTCCAGAGATATAGGGCCCACAACTGCACACAATACTCCAAATATAGACTGATCGTTATGGAGCCTCAGAAGTCCATCACTGCTTTTATATTTAAGTCCTCTCAAAATAAATGCCAACGTTGCATTTGCCTTCCTAACTACTGACTCAACATACAAGTTTACCTTGACAGAATCCTGGATTAGAACTCGCCAGTCTCTTTGCACTTCAGATTCCTGAATTTTCTCTCCAATTAGAAAATAGTCCATTGTTCTACTCTCCTTACCACAGTGCGTGACCTCACACTGTCCCACAACATGTCACTGAAGGACGGGTGGTTTGGGGATGATGGGGCGAGGGTAATGTGTGGGGGACAGAGGAGTCATGGGACGGTGTATGGGGGGATGAAGGAGTGGGGGAGGTGGGTGGAGTGGGAGATGGGGTTTGGGGGAGTGGGGGATGGGGTTTGGGGGGGTGGGGGGTGGAGTTTGGTGGGGTGGGGGAGTGGGGGATGGGGTTTGAGGGAGTGGAGGATGGGGTTGGGGGTGGGCGGAGGATGGGGTTTGGGGGGTGGGGGATGGGTTTTGGTGGGGTGGGGGAGTGGGTTTGGGGGAATGGGGGATGGGGTTTGGGGGGGTGGGGGAGTTGGGGTTGGGGTTTGGTGGGGTGAGGGAGTGGGTTTGGGGGAGTGGGGGTTGGGGTTTGGGGGGGTGGGGGAGTTGGGGATGGGGTTTGGTGGGGTGGGGGAGTGAGTTTGGGGGAGTGGGGGATGGGGTTTGGGGGGTGGGGGAGTTGGGGATGGGGTTTGGTGGGATGGGGGAGTGGGGGATAGGGTTTGGTGGAGTGGGGGATGGGGTTTGGTGGGGTGAGGGAGTGGGGGATGGGGTTTGGGGGAATGGGGATGGGTCTGGGGGGGTGGGGGAGCGGGGGATGGGTTTTGGGGAGTGGGAGGAGTGGGAGACGGGGTTTGGGGGAGTCGGGGTTGGTGTTTGGGGGGTGGATGGAGTGGGGGATGGGGTTTGGGGGAGTGGGAGATGGTGTTTAGGGGTGTGAGGAGTGGGGGATGGGGTTTGGGGGAGTGGAAGATGGGGTTTGGGGTTGGGAGGAGTGGGGGGTGGGGTTTGGTGGGTTCGGGGAGTGGGGGATGGGGTTTGGGGGGGTGGGGGATGGGGTATGGGGGGGTTAGGGGAGTGGGGGTGGGGTTTGGGGGAGTGGGGGATGAGGCTTGGGGGTGGGTGGAGTGGGGGAATGGGGTTTGGGTGTGTGGGGGAGTTTGGTGGAGTGGGGGATGTGCTTTGGGGGAGTGGGGGTGTGATTGGGTGGTGGGGGATGGTTTTTGGGGGTGTGGGGGATGGTGTGGGGGGTTTGGGGAGTGGGGGATGGGTTTTGGGGGAGTGGGGGATGGGATTTGGGGTAGGTGGGGAATGGGGTTTGGGGGTGTGGGGATGGGGTTTGGGACGGTGGGGGATTGGGGTTTGGGGGAGTGTGGGATGGGGTTTGGGGGAATGGGGGATGGGTTTGGGGGGTGGGGGTGTTGGTTTGGTGGAGTAGGGGATGGGGTTTGGGGGAGTGGGGGAATGGGGTTTGGGGGAGTGGGAGATGGGATTTGGTGGGGTGGGGGAGTGGGAGTGGGGTTTGGGGGAGTGGGGGATGAGGCTTGGGGGTGGGTGGAGTGGGGGAATGGGGTTTGGGTGTGTGGGGGAGTTTGGTGGAGTGGGGGATGTGCTTTGGGGGAGTGGGGGTGGGGTTTGGGGTGGTGGGGGAGTGGGTTTGGTGGGGTTGGGGATGGGGTTTGGGGGGGAGGGGGAATGGGTTTGGTGGAGTGGGGGGTGGGGTTTGGAGGGTGGGGGATGAGGTTTTGGGGAGTGGGGTGTGGGGTTTGGGGGTGGGTGGAGTGGGGGATGGGGTTTGGGTGCATGGGAAATGGGGTTTGGGGGTGGGTGGAGAGGGGTATAGGGTATGGGGAGTGGGGGTTTGGGGTGTGGGGGGTGGCGTTTGGAGGAGTGGGGGATGGGGTGTGGGGGGAGTGGGGATGTGGTTTGTGGGGTGTGGGAGTGGGTTTGGTGGGGTGCGGGAATGGGTTTGGATGGTGGGAGATGGGTTTTGGTGGGGTTTGGGAAGGTGGGGGAGTGGGGGATGGGGTTTGGTAGAGTGGGGAGATGGAGTTTGGTTGGGTGGGGGGATGGGGCTTGGTAGGGTGGGGAGATGGAGTTTGGTTGGGTGGAGGTGTGGGGTATGGGGTTTGGGGGGTGGGAGGAGTAGGAGATGGGGTTTGGGGGAGTGGGGGTTGGTGTTTGGGGGGTGGGGGATGAGTATTTAGGGTGAGGGATGGGGTTTGGGGGTGAGTGCAGTGGGGGATGGGGTTGGGGTGTTGAGTGATGGGGTCTGGGTGGTGAGGGATGGGGTTTGGGGGAGTGGGGGGTGGGGTTTTGGGGATGGGAGGAGTAGGAGATAGGGTTTGTGGTAGTGGGGGTGGTGTTTGGGGGTTGGGGATGAGGTTTTTAGGGTGGGGGATGGGGTTGGAGGAGTGGGTGGAGTGGGGGATGGGGTTGGGATGGTGGGGGATGGGGTCTGGGGGGTGAGGGATGGGGTTTGGGGGAGTGGGAGGTGCGGTTAGGGGAAGTGGGGGATGGGCTTTGGGGGAATGGGGGTTGGGATTGGGGGCGGGGGATGAGGTTTGGGGGTGGGGGATGGGGTTTGGTGGGAGTGGGGAATGGGGTTTGGTGGGAGTGGGGGATAGGGTTTGGTGGAGTGTGGGATGGGGTTTAGGGAGTGGGGAATTGGTGGGAGTGGGGTATGGGGTTTGGTTTGGAGTGGGGGATGGGGTTTGGGGGATGGGGTTTGGGGGAGTGGGGGATGGGGTGTGGTGGGAGTGGGGGATGAGGTTTGGGGAGTGGGGTTTCGTGGGAGAGGGGGATGGGGTTTGGTTTGGAGTGGGGGATGGGGTTTGGGGGATGGGGTTTGGGGGATGGGGTTTGGGGGAGTGGGGGATGGGGTGTGGTGGGAGTGGGGGATGGGGTTTGGGGAGTGGGGTTTGGTGGGAGTGGGGGATGGGGTGTGGTGGGAGTGGGGGATGGGATTTGGGGAGTGGGGTTTGGTGGGAATGGGGGATGGGGTTTGGGGAGGGGGAATGGGGTTTGGTGGGAGGGGGGGATGGGGTTTGGAGCAGTGGGGTTTGGTGGGAGTGGGGGATGGCGTTTGGGGGAGTGGGGATTGGTGGGAGTGGGGGATGGGTTTTGGAGAATGGGGGATGGGGTTTGGTGGGAGTGAGGGATGGGGTTTGGGGAGTGGGGTTTGGTGGGAGTGGGGAGTGGGGGATGGGGTGTGGGGGGGTGGGGGTTGGTGTTTGGGGGGTGGATGGAGTGGGGGATGGGGTTTGGGGGAGTGGGAGATGGGGTTTGGAGGAGTGGGGGATGGCGTTTGGTGGGATGGGGAAGTGGGGGATGGGGTTTGGGGGAGTGGTGGATGGGGTTGGGGGTGGGTGGAGGATGGGGTTTGGGGGTTGGGTTTGGGGGAGTAGGTTTGGAGGAGTGGGGGATGGGTTTGGGGGGTGGGGGAGTTGGGGATGGGGTTTGGTGGAGTGGGGGATGGAGATTGGTGGGGTGGGGGGATGGAGTTTGGTGGGGTGGGGGTGGGGTATAGGGTTTCAATGAGAGGGGGATGGGGTTTGGGGGAGTGGGGAATGAGGTCTGGTGTGGTGGGGGAGTGGGGGATGGCGTTTGGGGTGTGGGAGGAGTGTGGGATGTGGTTTGGGGGAGTGGGGGTTGGTATTTGGGGGGTGGATGGAGTGGGGGATGGGGTTTGGGGGAGTGGGAGATGGGGTTTGGGGGTGGGAGGAATGGGGGATGAGGTTTGATGGGTGAGGGATGGGGTTTGGTGGGGTGGGGGAGTGGGGAATGGGGTTTGGGGAAGTAGGAGATGAGGTTTGGTGGAGTGGGGAATGGGGTTTGGAGGTGTGAGGAGTGGGGGATGGGGTTTGGGTGAATGGGGTTTGGTGTTTGGGGGGTGGGTGGAGTGGGGGATGGGGTTTGGGGGAGTGGGAGATGGGGTTTGGGGGAGGGAGGAGTGGGACATGGAGTTTGGTGGGTTGGGGGAGTTGGGGATGGGGTTTGGGGGAGTGGGGGATGGGGTTTGGGGGAGTGGGGGATGGAGTTTGGGGGAGTGGGGGATGGGGTTTGGGGGTGGGGGTTGGTATTTGGGGGAATGGGGGATGAGGTTTGGTGGGTTGGGGGGGTGGAGTTTGAGAGAGTGGGGGATGGGATTTGGGGGAGTGGGGGATGGAGTTTGGGGGAGTGGGGGATGAGGTTTGGGATAGGGGGTTGATATTTGGGGGAATGGGGGATGGGGTTTGAGGGAGTGGGGGATGGGATTTGGGGTGGGTGGGGGATGGGTTTGGGGGTGTGAGGATAGGGCTTGGGGCAATGGGGGTGTGGGTTTGGTGAGGTGGGGGATGGGGTTTGGTTGAGTGTGGGATGGAGTTTGGGGAAGTGGGGGATGGCATTTGGGGGTGGGGTGTCGGTTTGATGGAGTGAGGGATGGGGTTTGGGATAGTGGGGGATGTGGTTTGGGGAGGGGATTTGGTGGGGTGGGGGAGTGGGGAAAGGTGTTTGGTGGGTAGGAGATGGGGTTTGGGGGTGGGTGTAGTGGCGGATGGGGTTTGGGGGAGTTGGGGATGGGGTTTGGGGGAGTGGGGGATGGGTTTTGGGGGTGGGTGGATTGGGAGATGGGGTTTCGGGGGTGTGGATGGGGTTTGGGGAGTGGGGGGTGGGGTTTGGGGGAGTGGGGGATGGGTCTTGGGGTGGGTGGAGTGGGGTATGGGGTTTGGGGGAGAGGGGGGTGGGTTTGGGGTGGTGGAGGAGTGGGTTTGGTGGGGTCGGGGTTTGGGTTTGGGGGAATGGGTTTGGTGGAGTGGGGGATGGAGATTGGTGGGGTGGGGGAATGGTGTTTGGTGGGGTGGGGGTGGGGTATAGGGTTTCACTGAGTGGGGGATGGGGTTTGAGGGAGTGGGAGATGGGGTTTGGTGGGGTGGGAGAGTGGGGGATGGGGTTCGGGGTGGGGTATAGGGTTTGGGGGTGGGTGTAGTGGCGGATGGGGTTTGGGGTGTGGATGAGGTTTGGGGGAGTGGGGGTGGAGTTTGGGGGAGTGGGGCATTAGGTTTGGGGGAGTGGGGGATGGGTTTTGGGGGTGTTGGTTTGGTGGAGTGGGGGATTGGGTTTGGGGTAGTGTGGGATGGGTTTGGGGGAGCGGGAGATGGGGTTTGGGGGGTGGGGGATGGTTTGGGGGTGGGTTTAGTGTCGGATGGGGTTGTGGTGTGGATGGGGTTTGGGGGAGTGGGGGTGAGGTTTGGGGGAGTGGGGGATTGGGTTTGGGTGAGTGGGAGATGGGGATTGGTGGGGTGGGGGAGTGGGGGATGGGGTTCGGGGGTGGGGTATAGGGTTTGGGGGTGGGTGTAGTGGCGGATGGGGTTTGGGGTGTGGATGAGGTTTGGGGGAGTGGGGGTGGGGTTTGTGGGAGTGGGGCATTGGGTTTGGGGGAGTGGGGGATGTGGTTTTGGGAGTGGGTGGAGTGGGGGATGTGGTTTGGGGGAGTGGGTGATGGGGTTTGGGGTGGTGGACGAGTGGGTTTTGTGGTGTAGCGGATGGGGTTTGGGGGAGTGGGGGATGGGGTTTGGGGACTGGGGCTTAGGGAGCGTGGGGGGTGGGGTTTGGTGGAGTGGGGGATGGGGAGTGGGAGATGGGGTTTGGGGTGAGTGGGGGAGTGGAGTTTGGGGGAGTGCGGGATGATGTTTCGGGGAGTGGGGGATGGGGTTTGGGGGAGAGGGGGGTGGGTTTGGGGTGGTGGAGGAGTGGGTTTGGTGGGGTCGGGGTTTGGGTTTGGGGGAATGGGTTTGGTGGAGTGGGGGATGGAGATTGGTGGGGTGGGGGAAAGGTGTTTGGTGGGGTGGGGGTGGGGTATAGGGTTTCACTGAGTGGGGGATGGGGTTTGAGGGAGTGGGAGATGGGGTTTGGTGGGGTGGGAGAGTGGGGGATGGGGTTCGGGGTGGGGTATAGGGTTTGGGGGTGGGTGTAGTGGCGGATGGGGTTTGGGGTGTGGATGAGGTTTGGGGGAGTGGGGGGGGAGTTTGGGGGAGTGGGGCATTAGGTTTGGGGGAGTGGGGGATGGGTTTTGGGGGTGTTGGTTTGGTGGAGTGGGGGATTGGGTTTGGGGTAGTGTGGGATGGGTTTGGGGGAGCGGGAGATGGGGTTTGGGGGGTGGGGGATGGTTTGGGGGTGGGTGTAGTGTCGGATGGGGTTGTGGTGTGGATGGGGTTTGGGGGAGTGGGGGTGAGGTTTGGGGGAGTGGGGGATTGGGTTTGGGTGAGTGGGAGATGGGGATTGGTGGGGTGGGGGAGTGGGGGATGGGGTTCGGGGGTAGGGTATAGGGTTTGGGGGTGGGTGTAGTGGCGGATGGGGTTTGGGGTGTGGATGAGGTTTGGGGGAGTGGGGGAGGGGTTTGGGGGAGTGGGGCATTGGGTTTGGGGGAGTGGGGGATGTGGTTTTGGGAGTGGGTGGAGTGGGGGATGTGGTTTGGGGGAGTGGGTGATGGGGTTTGGGGTGGTGGACGAGTGGGTTTTGTGGTGTAGCGGATGGGGTTTGGGGGAGTGGGGGATGGGGTTTGGGGACTGGGGCTTAGGGAGAGTGGGGGGTGAGGTTTGGTGGAGTGGGGGATGGGGAGTGGGAGATGGGGTTTGGGGTGAGTGGGGGAGTGGAGTTTGGGGGAGTGCGGGATGATGTTTCGGGGAGTGGGGGATGGGGTTTGGGGGAGTAGGGGATGGTGTTTGGTGGGAGTGGCGAATGGGTTTTGGGGGAGTGGGGAATGGGGTTTGGTGGGAGTGGGGGATGAGGTTTGGGGGGAGTGGGGAATGGGGTTTGGGGAGGGGGGATGGGGTTTGGGGGAGGGAGGGATGGGGTTTGGGGAGTGGGGGATGGGGTTTGGGTGAGTGGGAGATGGGGTTAGTGGGGGTGAGGGTGGGGTTTGGTGGGAATGGGGGATGGGGTTTGGGGAGTGGGGTTTGGTGGGAGTGGGGGATGGGGTTTGGGGAGTGGGGTTTGGTGGGAGTGGGGGATGGGTTTTGGTTTGGAGTGGGGGATGGGGTTTGGGGGATGGGGTTTAGGGGAGTTGGGGGATGGGGTGTGGTGGGAGTGGGGGATGGGGTTTGGTGGGAGTGGGGGGATGGGGTGTGGTGGGAGTGGGGGGTGGGGTGTGGGGGATGGGGTGTGGTGGGAGCGGGGGATGGGGTTTGGGGAGTGGGGTTTTGTGGGAGTGGGGGATGGGGTTTGGGGGAGTGGGGGATGGGGTGTGGTGGGAGTGGGGGATGGGGTTTGGGGAGTGGGGGGTAGGGTTTCATTGGAGTGGGGGATGGGGTTTGGGGTGTGGGGGTTGGTGTTTGGGGGATGGATGGAGTGGGGGATGGTGTTTGGGGGAGTGGGAGATGGGGTTTGGGTGTGGCAGGAGTGGGGGATGGGGTTTGGGGGAGTGGGGGATGGCCTTTGGTGGGATGGGGGAGTGGTGGATGGGGTTGATGGAGGATGGGGTTTCGGGGGGTGGATGATGGGTTTTGGTGGGGTGGGGGAGTGGGTTTGGGGAAGTGGGTTTGGGGGAGTTGGGGATGGGGTTTGGTGCGGTGGGGGAGTTGGGGCTGGCGTTTGGTGGGGTAGTGGAGTGGGGGATGGGGGTTGGTGGAGTGGGGGAGTGGGGGAGTGGGGGATGGGGTTTGGGGGAGTGGGGAATGGGGTTTGGTGGGGTGGGGGACTGGGGGATAGGGTTTGGGGGGTGGGAGGAGTGTGGGAGGGGTTTTGGGGGAATGGGGGTTTGTATTTGGGGGATGGATGGAGTGGGTGATGGGGTTTGGGGGAGTGGGAGATGGGGTTTGGTGGTGGGAGGAATGGGGGATGGGGTTTGGTGGGTGAGGGATGGGGTTTGGTGGGATGGGGGAGTGGGGAATGGGGATTGGGGGAGTGGGGAATGGGGTTTGGGGGTGTGACGAGTGGGGGATGGGGTTTGGGGGAGTGGGAGTTGGTGTTTGGGGGGTGGGTGGAGTGGGGAATGAGGTTTGGTGGGTTGGGGGAGAGCGGGATGGGGTTTGGGGGAATGTGGGATGGGATTTGGGGTGGGTGGGGCATGGAGTTTTAGGGGTGTGGGGATAGGGCTTGGGGCGGAGGGGGAGTGCGTTTGGTGAGGTGGGGGATGGGGTTTGGGGGAGTGTGGGATGGGGTTTGGGGGTGGGGTGTTGGTTTGGTGGAGTGGGGGGTGGGGTTTTGGATTGTGGGGATGTGGTTTGGGGGAGTGGGAGATGGGATTTGGTGGGGTGGGAGAGTGGGGGATGGTGTTTGGCGGTGGGTGTAGTGGCGGGTGGGGTTTCGGGGGTGTGGATGGGGTTTGGTGGAGTGGGGGATGTGGTTTGGGGGAGTGGGGGATGGGGTTTGGGGGAGTGGGGGATGGGGTTTGGGGGAGTGGGGGATGGGGTTTGGATGTGTGGGGGAGTGTGTTTGGTGGAGTGGGGGATGTGGTTTGGGGGAGAGAGGGATGGGGTTTGGGGTGGTGGAGGAGTGGGTTTGGTGGGGTTGGGGATGGGGTTTGGGAGTGTGGGGGATGGGGTTAGGGGGTGGGGAATGGGGTTTGGGGGGGTGGGGGAGTGTGTTTGGTGGAGTGGGGGACGTGGTTTGCGGGATTGGGGGATGGGGTTTGTGATGGTGGGGGAGTGGGTTTGGCGGGGTGGGGGAGTGGGTTTGGTGGAGTGGGGAATGGGGTTTGGGGTGTGGGAGATGGGGGTTGGGGAAGTGTGAGATGGGATTTGGTGGGGTTGGGGAGTGGGGGATGGGGATGGGGGGTGGGGGATGGGGTTTGGGGGTGGTGGAGTGGGGTTTGGGGAGTGGGGGATGGGGTTTGGGGGTTGGGGGTGTTGGTTTGATGGAGTGGGGGATTGAGTTTGGGGTAGTGGGAGATGGGGTTTGGGGGAGTGGGAGATGGGATTTGGTGGGGCAGGGGAGTGGGGGGTGAGGTTTGGGAGAGTGGGGGATGGGGTTAGGGGGTGGGGAATGGGGTTTGGGGGGTGGGGGAGTGTGTTTGGTGGAGTGGGGACGTGGTTTGGGGGATTGGGGGATGGGGTTTGTGATGGTGGGGGAGTGGGTTTGGTGGGGTAGGGGATGAGGTTTGGCGGGGTGGGGGAGTGGGTTTGGTGGAGTGGGGAATGGGGTTTGGGGGAGTGGGAGATGGGTGTTGGGGAAGTGTGAGATGGGATTTGGTGGGGTTGGGGAGTGGGGGATGGGGTTTGGGGGAGTGGGGGATGGGGTTAGGGGGAGTGGGAGATGGGGGTTGGGGAAGTGTGAGATGGGATTTGGTGGGGCAGGGGAGTGGGGGGGTGGGGTTTGAGAGAGTGGGGGATGGGGTTAGGGGGTGGGGAATGAGGTTTGGGGGGTGGGGGAGTGTGTTTGGTGGAGTGGGGGACGTGGTTTGGGGGATTGGGGGATGGGGTTTGTGATGGTGGGGGAGTGGGTTTGGTGGGGTAGGGGATGAGGTTTGGCGGGGTGGGGGAGTGGGTTTGGTGGAGTGGGGAATGGGGTTTGGGGGAGTGGGAGATGGGGGTTGGGGAAGTGTGAGATGGGATTTGGTGGGGTTGGGGAGTGGGGGATGGGGATGGGGGGTGGGGATGGGGTTTGGGGGTGGTGGAGTGGGGTTTGGGGGAGTGGGGGATGGGGTTTGGGGGTTGGGGGTGTTGGTTTGATGGAGTGGGGGATTGAGTTTGGGGTAGTGGGGGATGGGGTTTGGGGGAGTGGGAGATGGGATTTGGTGGGGCAGGGGAGTGGGGGGTGGGGTTTGGGTGGTGGGGGATAGGGTTTGGGGTGGGAGTACAGGCGGATGGGGTTTGGGGTGTGGATGGGGTTTGGGGTGTGGATGGGATTTGGTGAAGTGGGGGTGGGGTTTGGGGGAGTGGGGGATTGACTTTGGGGGAGTGGAGGATGGGTTTTGGATGTGTGGGGGAGAGTGTTTGGGGGAGTGGGGGATGGGGTTTGGGGTGGTGGGGGAGTGGGTTTTGTGGTGTTAGGGATGGGGTTTGGGGGAGTGGGTTTGGTGGAGTGGGGGATGGAGATTGGTGGGGTGGGGGGATGGTGTTTGGTGGGGTGGGGGTGGGGTATAGGGTTTCAGTAAGTGGGGGATGGGGTTTGAGGGAGTGGGGAATGGGGTTTGGTGTGGTGGGGGACTGGGGGATGGGGTTGGGGGGTGGGAGGAGTGTGGGATGGATTTTGGGGGAGTGAGGGTTGGTATTTGGGGGATGGATGGAGTGGGTGATGGGGTTTGGGGGAGTGGGAGATGGGGTTTGGGGGTGGGAGGAATGGGGGATGGGGTTTGGTGGGTGAGGGATGGGGTTTGGTGGGGTGGGGGAGTGCGGAATGGGGTTTGGGGGAGTGGGGAATGGGGTTTAGGGGTATGACGAGTGGGGGATGGAGTTTGGGGGAGTGGGGTTTGGTGTTTGGGGGGTGGGTGGAGTGGGGAATGGGGTTTGGTGGGTTGGGGGAGAGGGGGATGTGGTTTGGGGGAGTGGGGGGTGGAGTTTGGGGGAGTGTGGGATGGGATTTGGGGTGGGTGAGGCATGGGGTTTTAGGGGTGTGGGGATAGGGCTTGGGGCAGTGGGGGAGTGGGTTTGGTGAGGTGGGGGATGGGGTTTGGGGGAGTGTGGGATGGGGTTTGGGGGAGTGGGGGATGGGGTTTAGGGGTGGGGTGTTGGTTTGATGGAGAGGGGGATGGGGTTTGGGATAGTGGTGGATGTGGTTTGGGGGAGTGGGAGATGGGATTTGGTGGGGTGGGAGAGTGGGGGATGGTGTTTGGCGGTGGGTGTAGTGGCGGGTGGGGTTTCGGGGGTGGGTGGAGTGGGGGGTGGGGTTTGGGTGTGTGGGGGAGTGTGTTTGGAGGAGTAGGGGATGTGGTTTGGGGGAGAGAGGGATGGGGTTTGGGGTGGTGGAGGAGTGGGTTTGGTGGGGTTGGGGATGGGGTTTGGGGTAGGGCTTGATGGAGTGGGGGATGGGGTTTGGGAGAGTGGGGGATGGGGTTAGGGAGTGGGGGATGGGGTTTGGGGGTGGGGGATGGGGTTTGGGGGTGGGAGTACTGGCGGATGGGGTTTGGGGTGTGGATGGGGTTTGGGGAAGTGGGGGTGGGGTTTGGGGGAGTGGGGGATTGACTTTGGGGGAGTGGGGGATGGGTTTTGGTGTGTGGGGGAGAGTGTTTGGTGGAGTGGGAGTTGTGGTTTGGGGGAGTGGGGGATGGGGTTTGGGGGGGTGGGGGAGTGGGTTTTGAGGTGTTGGGGGTGGGGTTTGGGGGAGTGGGTTTGGTGGAGTGGGGGGTAGGGATTGGTGGGGTGGGGGGATGGTGTTTGGTGGGGTGGGGAGAGGGGTATAGGGTTTCAGTGAGTGGGGGATGGGGTTTGAGGGAGTGGGGAATGGGGTTTGGTGGGGTGGGGGACTGGGGGATGTGGTTGGGGGGTGGGAGGAGTGTGGGATGGGTTTTGGGAGAGTGAGGGTTGGTATTTGGGGGATGGATGGAGTGGGTGATGGGGTTTGGGGGAGTGGGAGATGGGGTTTGGGGGTGGGAGGAATGGGGGATGGGGTTTGGTGGGTGAAGGATGGGGTTTGGTGGGGTGGGGGAGTGTGGAATGGGGTTTGGGGGAGTGGGGAATGGGGTTTGGGGGTATGACGAGTGTGGAATGGAGTTTGGGGGAGTGGGGGTTGGTGTTTGGTGGGTGGGTGGAGTGGGGAATGGGGTTTGGTGGGTTGGGGGAGAGGGGGATGGGGTTTGGGGGAGTGGGGGATGGAGTTTGGGGGAGTGGGGAATGGGGTATGGGGGGTGGGGGTTGGTGTTTGGGGGAGTGTGGGATGGGATTTGGGGTGGGTGGGGAATGGGGTTTTAGGGGTGTGGGGATAGGGCTTGGGGCAGTGGGGGAGTGGGTTTGGTGAGGTGGGGGATGGGGTTTGGGGGAGTGTGGGATGGGGTTTGGGGGAGTGGGGGATGGGGTTTGGGGGTGGGGTGTTGGTTTGGTGGAGTGGGGGGTGGGGTTTGGGATAGTGGGGGATGTGGTTTGGGGGAGTGGGAGATGGGATTTGGTGGGGTGGGGGAGTGGGAGATGGTGTTTGGCGGTGGGTGTAGTGGCGGGTCGTGTTTCGGGGGTGTGGATGGGGTTTGGGGGAGTGGGGGATGGGGTTTGGGGGAGTGGGGGATGGGTTTTGGGGGTGGGTGGAGTAGGAGATGGGGTTTGGGTGTGTGGGGGAGTGTTTTTGGTGGAGTGGGGGATGTGGTTTGGGGGAGAGAGGGATGGGGTTTGGGGTGGTGGAGGAGTGGGTTTGGTGGGGTTGGGGATGGGGTTTGGGGTAATGGGCTTGGTGGAGTGGGGGATGGGGTTTGGGAGAGTGGGGGATGGGGTTAGGGGGTGTGGAATGGGGTTTGGGGGTGGGGGAGTGTGTTTGGCGGAGTGGGGGATAGGGTTTGGGGTAATGGGTTTGGTGGGGTGGGGGATGGGGTTTGGGGTGGGGAATGGGGTTTGGGGGGTGGGTGGAGTGGGAGATGGGGATTGCGGGGTGGGGTTTCGGGGAATGGGGGTGTGGGATTTTGGGGAGTGGGGGAGTGCGTTTGGAGGAGTGGGGGAGTGGGTTTGGTGTGGTGTGGGAGTGGGTTTGGTGGGGTAGGGGATGGTGTTTGGCGGGGTGGGGGAGTGGGTTTGGTGGAGTGGGGAATGGGGTTTGGGGGAGTGGGAGATGGGGTTTGGGGGAGTGTGAGATGGGATTTGGTGGAGTGGGGGATGGGGATGGGGGGTGGGGGATGGGGTTTGGGGGTGGGTGGTGTGGGGTTTGGGGGAGTGGGGGATGAGGTTTGGGGGTTGGGGGTGTTGGTTTGGCGGAGTGGGGGATTGAGTTTGGGGTAGTGGGGGATGGGGTTTGGGGGAGTGGGAGATGGGATTTGGGGGAGTGGGGGATGAGGTTTGGGGGTTGGGAGTGTTGGTTTGGCGGAGTGGGGGATTGAGTTTGGGGTAGTGGGGGATGGGGTTTGGGGGAGTGGGAGATGGGATTTGGGGGAGTGGGGGATGGGTTTTGGGTGTGTGGGATTGTGTTTGGTGGAGTGGGGGATGTGGTTTGGGGGAGTGTGGAATGGGGTTTGGGGTGGTAGGGGAGTGGGTGTTGTGGTGTTGGGAATGGGGTTGGGGGAGTGGGTTTGGTGGAGTGAGGGATGGGGTTTGGGGGAGTGGGGGATGGGGTTTGAGGGGTGGGGAATGGGATTTGCGGGTAGCTGGAGTGGGGGATGGGGTTTGGGGAAGTGGGGGTGGGGTTTTGGGGAGTGGGGGAGTGTGTTTGGTGGGGTAGGAGATGGGGTTTGGGGGGATGGGGGAGTGGGTTTGGTGGAGTGGAGAATGGGTTTGGGGGAGTGGGGGATGGGTTTGGGGGAGTGTGAGATGGGATTTGGTGGGGTGGGGTTTGGGGGGATGGGGTTAGGTGGGGGATGGGGTTTGGGAGGATGGGGTTTGGTGGGGGATGTGGTTAGGGGGGATGGGGTTTGGGGGATGGAGTTAGGTGGGAGATGGGGTTTGGGGGGATGGGGATGGGGGATGGGGTTTGCTGGGAGATGGGGTTTGTGGGGGGTGGGGTTTGGTGGGAGATGGGGTTTGGGGGGGATGGGAATGGGGGGATGGGGTTTGGTGGGAGATGGGGTTGGGGGGGATGGGGTTTGGTGGGGGATGGGGTTTGGTGGGGGATGGGGTTTGGGGGGATGTGGATGGGGGATGGGGTTTGGGGGGATGGGGTTTGGTGGGAGATGGGGTTTGGGGGGGGATGGGGATGGGGGGATGGGGTTTGATGGGAGATGGGGTTTGGGGGGATGGGATGGGGGAATGGGGTTTGGAGGATGGGGTTAGGTGGGAGATGGGGTTTGGGGGGATGGGGATGGGGGATGGGGTTTGCTGGGAGATGGGGTTTGTGGGGGATGGGGTTTGGTGGGAGATGGGGTTTGGGGGGGATGGGGTTTGATGGGAGATGGGGTTTGGGGGGGTGGGGTTTGATGGGAGATGGGGTTTGGGGGGGATGGGGGAATGGGGTTTGGGGGATGGGGTTAGGTGGGAGATGGGGTTTGGGGGGATGGGGATGGGGGATGGGGTTTGCTGGGAGATGGGGTTTGTGGGGGATGGGGTTTGGTGGGGAGTGGGGTTTGGTGGGGGATGGGGTTTGGGGGATGGGATTTGGTGGGGGATGGGGTTTGGGGAGATGGGGATGGGGTTTGGGGGGGAAGGGGTTTGGGGGAGTGGGGTTTGGGGTTTGGGGGATGGGGTTTGCTTGGAGATGGGGTTTGTGGGGGATGGGGTTTGGGGGGGATGGGATGGGGGAATGGGGTTTGGAGGATGAGGTTAGGTGGGAGATGGGGTTTGGGGGAATGGGGATGGGGGATGGGGTTTGCTGGCAGATGGGGTTTGTGGGGGATGGGGTTTGGTGGGAGATGGGGTTTGGGGGGATGGGGATGGGGTTTGATGGGAGATGGGGTTGGGGGGATGGGGATGGGGAATGGGGTTTGGGGGAGGGGGTTAGGTGGGAGATGGGGTTTGGGGGGATGGGGTTTGGTGGGAGATGGGGTTTGGTGGGGGATGGGGATGGGGTTTGGGGGGGATGGGGTTGGGGGATGGGGATGGGGGGATGGGGTTTGCGGGGATGGGGTTTGGGGGGAATGGGGTTGGGGGATGGGGGGATGGGGTTTGGGGTTGGGGGATGGGGATGGGGTTTGGTGGGGGATGGGGTTTGGTGAGGATGGGGTTTGGGCGAGTGGGGTTTGGTGGGGGATGGGGTTTGGGGGGTATGGGGTTTGGGGGGATAGGGTTGGGGGATGGGGATGGGGGGATGGGGTTTGCGGGGATGGGGTTTGGGGGGTATGGGGTTTGGGGGGATAGGGTTGGGGGATGGGGATGGGGGGATGGGGTTTGCGGGGATGGGGTTTGGGGGGGATGGGGTTTGGGGGGGATGGGGTTTGGGGGGATGGGGTTGGGGGATGGGGTTTGGGGGGGGTGGGGATGGGGTTTGGGGGGGATGGGGTTGGGGGATGGGGATGGGGGGATGGGGTTTGCGGGGATGGGGTTTGGGGATGGGGATGGGGTTGGGGGGATGGGGTTGGGGGATGGGGATGGGGTTGGGGGGATGGGGTTGGGGGGTGGGGATGGGGTTTGGGGGGATGGGGTTGGGGGGTGGGGATGGGGTTGGGGGGTGGGGATGGGGTTTGGGGGGATGGGGTTGTGGGATGGGGTTTGGGGGGGATGGGGTTTGGGGATGGGGATGGGGTTGGGGGGATGGGGTTGGGGGATGGGGATGGGGTTGGGGGGATGGGGTTGGGGGGTGGGGATGGGGTTTTGGGGGGATGGGGTTGGGGGGTGGGGATGGGGATTGGGGGGGATGGGGTTGTGGGATGGGGTTTGGGGGGGATGGGGTTTGGGGGACAGAGGTTGTGGGTTGTCTCATGTGGGGGAGGGTACTGCAGTGAGAGTCCCTGAGAATGGGGAGGGGGTTGCCCATGGCAACAGGGGAGCCAATCAGTAACTCCCTGTGGAACATCATGGGGGCGGAGCTTGTCCTTGGGAATCGGGCGGGGCGATATTTGAGGAGGCGGGGCCAGTCATATGCAGGTACGTGGGCGGGGCCTGAGTGTGATGGGCGGGGCCTCTGTCCCGGGGTACATGTCCGTGCTGAGTGGGCGCTGCCTGTGCCTGGTGGGCGGTACCTGTGCTCAGTGGGCGGTACCTGTGCTCAGTGGGCGGTACCTGTGCTCGGTGGGAGGTCCCATTGCTCAGTGGGCGGTACCTGTGCCCGGTGGGCGGTACCTGTGCTCAGTGGGCGGTACCTGTGCTCGGTGGGCGGTACCTGTGCTCGGTGGGCGGTACCTGTGCTCAGTGGGCGGTACCTGTGCTCGGTGGGCGGTACCTGTGCTCGGTGGGCGGTACCTGTGCCCGGTGGGCGGTCCCATTGCTCAGAGGGCGGTACCTGTGCCCGGTGGGCGGTCCCATTGCTCAGAGGGCGGTACCTGTGCCTGGTGGGCGGTGCTAATGCTCGGTGGGCGGGGCCTGAGATACCTCCTCCGTTGAGGCAAACACACCTGCGGCTGAGAGCGGAGCAGCCGCCGGAGGAAGAGCAGCTGCAGCCGGAGATCCCCGAGTCCCCCAGGAGCAGGAGCAGGAGCAGGAGCAGGCGGCGGGCAGCGGGCAGCGGGCAGCGGGCAGCATGGAGAAGGCGCACAGCAAAACCGTGGAGGAAGTTCTCGCTCACTTCGGGGTGAATGAGAACACAGGCCTCAGTCAGGAGCAAGTGAAGCTAAACCTCGAGCGATGGGGGCACAACGGTGAGTGTGTGAGGGGCACCCTTGGGTGTCTGAGGGAGACTGGGCACCCTTGGGTGTCTGAGGGAGACGGGGCACCCCTGGGTGTCTGAGGGAGACGGGACACCCTTGGGTGTCTGAGGGAGACGGGGCACCCTTGGGTGTCTGAGGGAGACGGGGCACCCTTGGGTGTCTGAGGGAGACGGGGCACCCTTGGGTGTCTGAGGGGTGGGAGCAGCTATGAGTGACTGAGGCGAGAGAGTGCACCCATAGGGGACACTGGGATGGGGGTACATCGAGAAGTGGTTGAGGGATTGAGTGCACCCATAGGTGACCAGAAGGGCACTGCTGGGTGGTTGAAGGGGGGGCACCCGTATCTGAATGAGGGGCAGTGTGCCCAACCCAGTGGGTGGTTGGAGAGTGGAGGTCTGCTCGGTCAGTGAGTATCTCCTAGTGAGGGTTAGAGCAACCAGTGAGGGTGCACTGTATGGTGAGGGAGGGGGTGGTTTTTCCAGTGGGACCCTGAGGGGGACAGAAGGCAGACCAGGTGTTGGTTGGAGAAGCCAGTGGACTGTGAGGGGAGGAGGTTTGAGGGGGGGTGGGGGGTGGCTGGGACGGAGTGGGAATCCAGGCTGAGCCAGCAGTCCAGTGGATCGTGCTCCTCACCCATTTGCCTGTCTCCAGGCGCACTCTCGGCTTGTTGGCTCACTCTATGGCAGCAACTTCAATCAGAATCAGAATTCACCCTGATCGGGATCTTACAGCACTGTGTGTTGTTGAGGGGAGAGAGAGTTTCTGATTGTTTTGAACGGACAGTGTTTGTCACTCTGTCTGGGTCAGTGGGATGTCTGTAGTTTAGACTGACCCCAGTGTTAATCCTCCTGCACGATGGATGATCTATTTTTTTTTTCGGATATATTTGCCTTTTTTCTTGTTGACTTCAAGGGCGAGTGACAGGACTCTGGGCGTGTGAGATGCCTGTCATTTCTGTCTGCAGATCCTGGGAGATCCACTCAGGGTGTGAAGGAGATAGGTCAGGTTTGGAGGTCTCGATACCCTGGGCCAGGGAGAGTTAATACAGGGCGTGGCTTTAACTTGGGTCTGTTAGGATCGTTTAACCAGTCAGTTACCAGCGTGAGACCAGCCCTAACCGAACCAAACATCTCAATGAATAATAATCTAGTTGAATGCACCCAGAAACACCCTTTTCAGGATGTGACAGTTTTAGTTTTGGGCAAGATTTAAAATGTTGATTAATTTGAAATTTGCTACACTGTCAGTTCATGTTAAACTGGGAAAATAACTCGCCCATATGTTTATTGTGGGATGGGGGGGGGGGGGGGAAGGTGTGATGAGGGGTGAAGTTCAGTTCCCTGGGAATTGTGTTCACTGTCCTCCCTTCCCTCCCCAGCCCCGGGGGGTGGGGGGTGTTCCTGACAGCGTACGGACCCAGGGCACCTAACCGAGGGGCTAACCCTGGCCCACACGCGGACGATCGCCCCTGTCGTTCTAACTTTTCGCTTCACCGTGACAATAATGCTAACGAAATCGCAGCCACAGACACCAGCGCCTTGGCGTTTTTCTCAAACAATTTGTTTTTTTTTTCTAAAAAAAAAATCTTCAAAGTTCAGATTTAACACGCAGCTGACGATGCATTCGGAGGCGAATTATTTTGTGACCCTCTGGCTGTGTGAACTGTCACGTTAAAGTGCAGCCTTTGCTGGGATCCTCTCTCTCAAAATGTAGGTAGCGTTTTGCGTCCGGACATCCGTCCAGATAGCAGGGCTGAGGGGCAAGGGAGGCTGTCTTTGGCAGGCGAGATTGGATGTTGCTAAATACATGAACCATGCACCTCTTTCCCCCCCCCCTCCCCCGTCCCTCCTGTACGCGGTTGACTGCACCTCCTTCAGTGTAACAGGATGTTAGGAGGGCTTCTAAAATGTTGATGTCGTTTATTTGAATCCGTGTTTACTGTCTTTAACTTGTCAGTGCCGCCGCGCTGGATAGCTTCCACCGAAGTTTTGTCACTGGCCAGTAACGACAGAGCACCGGGTCTAGAAATGCAGCCATTGGTTTGATATTGTACCAGGAATACTGAAGAAGGGTGTGTGTGTGTGTGAGAGAGAGAGAGAGGGGGGCGAGGCAAGAGAGGGAACAGAGTTTTTAGAACAAACACACAGCCCTCCCCACTGCAGCGAAGTTAATGCTAAACAAAATTTACCCTTTTAAGGAAGTGTTTACTAACACCAAGTCTACGCTGTCTGTAAGCATTCTGTAATAAAACAAGGAAGTGCCGATCCTAGAAACCTGAACCAAAATTGCTGGATCAACTCAGCATCCGTGGGGAGAGAGAAACCGTTTCTTGTCCAGTGATCCTTCTCCAGAGAATTGGAACTGCTCTTAAAGTAGCAACAACACGGGAGTGTGTCACGGTGCACTTTCCAATGAGAGTTTGGTTCATTAGAGATATTAAATCTGCCCCAGTCAATCTTGTAGCCATTTTGGCTTCCATTGGACCTTGTTCCAACATGATCAGCCGTCCTTCACTGGCTGTGAAATGCAAGGTCTGGTTTCTTGCATCATGTATGATTTTGCCACTGGCTGGACCTGCATACCTTCCCCCCTCTCCTTCCCTTGGCTGCTTCAGTTGCAGCAGCAGCATTAACCCCACCGAGACAGGGGAGTGGGGAGCTAGTAACGCTACTGCCTAAAGCTACATGTTGATCTGTTTGTGACCAGTCAAAGAAGCACACAGCCAAATTTCTGCTCAGAATTTGCAGAGGTCTTCCAAATTGGAATTTTATGGAACAATTCCTTGGCTGGGTAATAGGCTGTAGAAGTTATGAAGCAAGACTGTTGTGGAATTGGACACTGAAGTCAAGGATGTGACAGCAATGTTAGAAACTGGAGTTAAGATAGAGTTGAGCTATGATATATTTGAACAGTTCTGAGGGACTGAATGTCCTTCTCTTCATATCTTTGATTTGCTTTTATTTAAACTACATAATTCTGTTTCCAGACATTAAACTTAATTGTTTAATCTGATAATTCAAACACTAATTTCCACCTTTTTTTTCCTTAATTCAAATTATCAGGAAATTGGATTAAATATAAGTTACTCTGGAAATATCAGGCTCATTTGTAACATTAGGATTTTAGGATTAGAAAACTCTTCCTCCCCTGCCCCCCCCCCCCCCCCTCCCCGTATGTGTGCTGTGAGCATATTTTAGAAGCTGAAGTTATCATGTAATGGCAGATTGCCTCATTTCCTGTAGATTGTGGTGAATTTATATAGAAAAAACAAACTTCTCTAAGGCGAAGATAGCATCTGGAGAGAGTCTCAGCATTGGTATTAATCTGGGTTTTCAGAGTGGACTAATGGAGATGGACAGTGTCTGAATGAACTGGATTAATCACTTAAAATAACCAATTTCTTGCCCTGGTTTCTACTGATTTAAATGCCAGTGCCTGAAATCACAGTGAGCAAAGCTCACGGAGCTGTACACTGGGACCTGTTGAGGCATCACACACAGCATGAGAGAAAAAAAAATCTAAGAATAGAAGCCAATTGCTCATAATTCTGCTGCTTGGCAACAATTGAGAGCACAGAAAAGAGAGTTTTATCAACATTATATAATCCTATGAGGTGAACGATCTTTCTGAAAGTATATCATTCTGACCAGCTTGTCAGCTGTCACTTGCATCTTCTATTGCCAGGAAGTTGCTGGTACCTTGTTGTATTACTCCCTTCAATTATTTAGCACCTTTTTAATGTGGTAAAATGTCTAAGGGCACTTCAGAGAAAAGCTGACAAATAAACACCAAACCAAAGAGGGGGATTTAGGACTGGTGATCAAAATCTTCTGGGGAATGTGACCAATTAGAGTTGGGCTCTTACCTCGAGTGTACAAGGTCCAGATATATAAATGCTGCCACTAATGAAAAGGCAAGGGAACTAGGGCATTTGCAACAGAGCTGAGCTAGACCTGTTAGGGATGAGACGATAGAGAGAGATTTGTGAGGATTGCAAAGTGGAAACAAAAGATTCGCTGGTTTGGGAGTCTGTTGATCAGTAAGCCGATGAGTGAATGGAACATGATGCATGTTGAGATGTGTGCGGCCGACTTTTGGATCATCTCACTGTTATGGAAGTTGGGAATGCGCCCTAGAGAGTGAGACCTGGGAGGTAACGAGATTTACACGACAGCATTGGTCTCCTCTTCAAGATATCTTTAAAATAAAATTTTTGTGAGTTCCCTTTTGTGCAGGGTTGGAATCCTGTGCCACTAATCGTGCGTGTGTGTTAGTTGAGATGAAATGTATCACTGGAACTGTTTCCCAAGGTCCACGTAGACCATGGAGCAGAAACTACAAGTCAGCATTTAGAAACAAAATGATTTCACTGCTGGAGGCTGTGCAGGCAACTAAAACAGTGTGTTCAGGTCCAGCTCTGTACACAGACTGTACCATACTCTCTGTCCTGTCTTGTGGAGTCACACTTCAATATATCCAATTTTCTGAGAGCATATGGATGGTAGGCTGCTTCAGCAATTTTCATTAAACAAATCTGACGCTCTATCAAAACTAAGAGGGGCAGAGTTTGAAAAGAGTAAATAAACATCAGGAGGTGATTCATTGTCATTTTGAAATGCTCACGATTCTCCAGCTGTAGATCTGCAACAACAGTCAATTTGACAATGTGGGTCTATCTCTCTGGTTGATTCTGATGCAAAGAGTGGATCAGTGTTACTCCCTAACCCACAAGTAACAGGAATGATGTTCAGTGCGATACATCACTCTGTCATTCACTATAACCGGAGACTCTCACATAACCTTTGTCCCTCGAGTAATTTGTATGTTTCCTCCTCTTGCTCCCTAGGTAACTGGAAACTTCAGTTTGTTCCCAAGCACCAACAAAAACATTCGCTGCATTTTAAACCTTGTTCTTTTAGATTATAAATTGAGTGACATTCCTAGGAGTGCGAATATTTTGCTCATCTGAGGAACTGCTTCTGTTTAAAGAGAGTGCTGTGGACTGGCGCAGTGGGCTTGGTGAGGGAGAGAGAAGGATGTTGTTATGGGAGAATGTCCATCTGTACCAGATTGTGAGGGTACTTAGAGGGTGCTGGGACTGCAGGTCTTGAGAATATATCTATTGATATTTCACAATTTGGAGTAACCCTCAGGAAAGTAGGGAAGCCTGTACCTGTGACTGTGTAGAATTCCTGCAGTGCGGAAGGCTGTTCAGTTGATTGAGTTGACCCTCTGAAGAGCATCTCACCCAGTCATAGATGTATAGCATGGAAACAGACCCTTCAGTTCAACTCATCCATGCTGACCAGGTATCCTAAATTTAATCGAGTCCCATTTGGGCCCCTATTTAGATTCTGATTAGATTACATTCCCTACAGTATGGAAACAGGTCCTTTGGCCCAACTAGTCCACACTAACCTCCTTCACTGTCCCTTACACTGGCAATTTTGGTGTCATCTGCACGTGTAGTTTGGCAGTAGGAAATGAACAGAGAGATAGCAATTAAAGATGGGAAGAGTGAAGAATTGGAGCTGATTGGACAGATGGAAGCATTAGTGTGAGAGAGAGAGAGCATACATTTCTCCTTCCTTGTGTTTTCATTCTGTGTCTATGTGTCCCCTTTGCTAAATGTTTTCCAATCTATCCACGTGATTGAACTTTCTCATCCTTAGAGCCACCCATGTTTCACCATCTCTGCCTTCACATCCGTCAATATTATACCTAGAACTTGAGATAATGTCCCTCCTTAAGAGGGGTTGTTTTGAACAGAATGTAGAATGAATGTCACTGCTGGAAAACTGAAACTTAGTAAGAGTTCAAGACAGAGGGAGCAACTAGCAGGCAAGTCTCCTAAATTGCTTTTAAAGCAGTGCTATAAAGGAACCATTAGAGTGCAAGGTCATGAAATGCACATGAAATTTGAGCAAACAGATGACCCAAAGACCAATAAGCATGAATCCTTTATCGCACAACATCATGTCATCACAAATGAGAAATTAAGGTTGTGCAAGGAAGGTACCATATTTAAATGGTATTAAACATGTGGTTTACCTCTGGTTGAGAAAATCCTTTGTCTCCCTGATCTTTCTGGCTATGAGGTCTCCTTTCCCGATAAATACTCTTTTTGTCCAGAGCGGGGCAGTTTGACTGCTCCAGCTGCTCTACTCAGGGCTTGGTCTCACTATCGCAATGTTGTTGGGTATCCTGTTATGTTTACATAGCTGCAAATGTTAACTGTGAACAAAAGCCTTTGTCACAGATATTGTTAATAGACCTCAATATCAGCGTATTCAAAATGTTTGATGTGGAATATAGCAGCGCTATTTTCCCACACAGGATTTTTCAACCAGCCATGCCTCCAAGCTCTTTGACGGTTTTCTATTTTTGCTATAGCATTATGCAAAGAAGACCTTATCCATCTGAGTTTCTTAAGAATTGGTAATCCTGCAGGGATGTTTTTATCTACTGTTCAATCTTGGCAAATTTGCTGAGGCGAGTTTGCCAAATAGTGTGGTGATTATAGTGGGATCAGGATTTCAATGAACTAGGATCAAGAGAAGACATTCCTAAATCCTACTGGTAAAGCCTGTTCAAACAACTCATTCACCAAGCAAGTGTCAGCCAATCCAGGAAACTGAATAAAAGCTGATGCACAAACTATTTACCAGCTTTGACGGACACAGCTTTGTGTGACTGAGTTGTCACCCACTGGGTATAAAATGGAGAACGTACAGGAGTTGTTATCTCAGCACGGCCGGCAGATGGGATGAGTGCAGACAGTGAGTGCAAGTCCTCAGGAAGAAATGGATGAGCTCCATCTCTCAAATCGCTCACCACTGCTGGCGATCTTTGTGGGCAGAAGTATTTTTTAACTGAATTCTAACTGTGACTTGCAGTTTCTTGAAATATAATCTTGGGGTGTGTGACTGACTAAGATTAGCACTGCCTATCATTGATATGAAAATGGTCAGTCGTGCAGTTATGTAGTGCCTATCTGGGATATTCTGAAGTCGTGCACAAGTCACAAAGTATCATGGAGGTGTAGACACTGTATTAAGATTGGGAGACGCTGCAACAGTCGATGTCCCTAACAATAAGGTGACAGTTCAGGTTATCAATTGGAGTGATATTGATTGAGGGATAAATCTTGATCAGACTACTTGGAGAAACCTCCCTGTTCTTGTTCGCATTGTGCCCTTTGGATTGTTTCAGTGAGTCGGACAGAGCCTTGATTTAATGCTTGGTCTCGTGGTTCCTCTGACTGTGTGATACTAAAATGGTGTAAATCAAGTAGCTCTGAATCCAATGGAGAGCGGGAGTGGTCTACTGTTGATGCCATGATTTGGAGATGCCGGTGTTGGACTGGGGTGTACAAAGTTAAAAATCACACAACACCAGGTTATAGTCCAACAGATTTAATTGGAAGCACTAGGTTTCGGAGCGACGCTCCTTCAGATAATAGTGGAGGGCTCGATCGTAACATGATCGAGCCCTCCACAACCACCTGATGAAGGAGCGTTGCTCCGAAAGCTAGTGTGCTTCCAATTAAACTTGTTGGACTATAACCTGATTTTGTGTAATTTTTAACTTTGCCCACATACATGCATCAATAGTACAATGAGAATTCCTCTCCTGTTTGGCAATATTCTAAAGGAAGTGGAGCCCTGTCAGTCATGACCTTGCACTCTCATGGTTCCTTCATAGAATTGTAGCAATAACAAAAGGGAGAGAGGCCATTTGGCCCATGCTTCTGCTGTTGTGAAGCTGGAGATGAAGGCTGGTGCATTGTGTCTCAGTCCCCGTCCCCCCCCCCCCCCCCCCCCACCTCCCCCGCCGTGCAGAGCTAAAGGCTCGTGTCTATCCAACCCCAGCAATCCTGTTCTTCGTTCTGAAGAAATCATACTGAACCTGAGATGTCAACTCTGACAGGAAAAACGATCAGACCCGCTGAGTTTCTCCAGCAACTTCTGTTTTATCCCTCATCCGCTGTCCCTGTCTCATTGGAAGATGAGTAAGGAAACTTGTATTTCTAGATAATTTTAATTAACCTGGTCAAACATGTAGACAGACTGCCACTGTGCTACAAGAGCTCCAGGAACTGAATGTGACAAGCCTGCATTTCTATGGTGAATGGTGATTTAAAACGATTTTGATAAGTCACTTCATTGTGAATGCTGCTAATTTCCTAATGGCTGCTTCCAATGCGTGAGTTGCTGCTTGGTGTAATTATTTTAATGGGCCAGTTCAGATGTTTTGTGACAAGGTGGGAGCTGAAACCAGACCTTGAGTCCAGAGGTAGGGACACTACCACTTGCGCCACACAGGCCTGAACTGATGTACCCCAGCCTGAACTCTTGAACAAAAGGCAGTCAGCAAAGAGGGACATAGTGTCTCTGCAGCATCTTTCAGAGTTGTCCAAGGAAGTGCTGTTGGGAGGGTGGGTGTCAACCAAGTGAAAGCAGCAGCCAAATCCCACAAACAGTAGGATGAATGGTTATAATTACCTGCAACCCCATGATGCTGACTGAAGGGTAAATGTTAGCTGGCAGCACTGGGGACACTCGGCCTGTACCCCTCAATACTTCTGCTGAGTGTTTGTTCCCATCTTCTCACTGACCTTCACCGAGAGGAAAAAGACCAATTCCCAACATCCCATCCGCTCGATTTCAGTTTACTTTTAAAAGAATATCGATATTTTAGTAATGAAGTGTGTCCTCTGGAGTTGACCTTTTAACTTTGCGAGTGTGAGGTATACGGGAGAACAGGGGAGAGAGAGAGAGTGAGTGAGTCACGGAGAGAGAGAGCCTGCAGTTGAACAGCTAGTTGTGTAGATCAAGCCAGAGGGAGCTGATGTAATCTCTCACACTCCTAGACTGACCTGCTGCATCCAGGAGTGTCGTGAATTAAAATAACCTCCCAGAAGCAGCAGATTGACAGGGACGCTGAAAGGTTTGAGGCAGAGGTTGAGAGTTGTTCAAAGAGCTGGGGGAGGGGTCTGGGATTACAAAACTTAATGATTGCCCCATTGCAATCAATAGCATCCCCTGTGTCCCAGCCCATACTCTCAGCACCAGGGTCTCCTTCTCTGCCGAGACTGGGGGGGAGGGTCTGCGGTAAGGATGTGACAGTCGAGTCTTGATTGAAACAGTTGCTCAATCACCAGTGAAACTCTGGCTGTCACTACTCGGAAGGTCTACACCAGATCCTGCGATGCAGGATATTAAACTGACAGTGCCTCCCAACCACTGACCAAGGGGCAGGGAGACCAATGTCTCCAGTTCGGAATGGACACTTCTCAGCGGAGAATGCCCACTCGTTTTCATTGTCACTGTCAGATTAGCATTGACTACAGAGAAGGACCAACTGTTATCTCGTCTTTATGTAACGCTCCCCACCCCGCCTTGGAAATGGGATAGTGGTGTTTTGATAAGTGTGCACTGTTCCAGTGTTACACGTGGGAATGGGTCTGCAGTAATGCTTTGAGTGGGGACAAAAGATAGCTGGAGCGTTGGAATTATTCACAGAATTGGGACCATTCATTCCTATTCTATGTGTAGAGTTGAAAATGTGTTGCTGGAAAAGCGCAGCAGGTCAGGCAGCATCCAAGGAACAGGAGAATCCTCCTTCTTCAGGAATGAGGAAAGTGTGTCCAGCAGGCTAAGATAAAAGGTAGGGAGGAGGGACTTGGGGAAGGGGCGTTAAGTTGCACAATTATGTGCAAATTGCTTTTAAAAGTACACTCCTTCCCCGAGTGTGTAATTGTCAGTCTTGCATTAGTGCATTTGAGAAGTCACACCTGTAGGAGAAAGTGAGGTCTGCAGATGCTGGAGATCAAAGCTGAAAATGTGTTGCTGGAAAAGCGCAGCAGGTCAGGCAGCATCCAAGGAGCAGGAGAATCGATGTTTCGGGCATGAGCCCTTCCTGAAGAAGGGCTGATGCCCGAAACGTTGATTCTCCTGCTCCTTGGATGCTGCCTGACCTGCTGCCCAAGTCACACCTGTAACCCAGCCTGTCCACTGCGCCAACATATTGTAATCAGGTCAATTAACCAAACCATTCAATCAACTGGATATTTGAATGAGGTAAAAACAATGACTGCAGATGCTGGAAACCAGATTCTGGATCAGTGGTCCTGGAAGAGCACAGCAATTCAGGCAGCATCCGAGGACAGGGATTTTGCCTGTCCTCGGATGCTGCCTGAACTGCTGTGCTCTTTCAGCACCACTGATCCAGAATCTGGTTTCCAGCATCTGCAGTCATTGTTTTTACCTCATTCAAATATCCAGTTGATGAGTGAATCAAAAAGTGCCAACAAAGGATGAATATGCTGCAAAGTATTTTTTTTTAAAAAAAATACTAAGCTGCCATTTTTGAAACCAGAAGATTGTGATGCAGGAGTGGAAGTGTTTGATAACTGGAACAGAGACGCCAAGTTCCTATCCTAGCATGAGAGAGAAACTTAGGGAAGAAGGTGGTTTCTGTTGGTTCAAATGATTGAAGGTGGCAGTGTTTAGCTTTAAAATAGACAGCTACTATTTTACTCAGTTATGAGCAGAGACTGCTTAAAGAACACTCAGAGCAGGCAGGATCTGTGGAGAGAGGGGAAACAGCAGTAATGTTGCAGCAAGATGAGATTTTCGTCTGCAAAGTTACTGCCAGGTCAGCTTTCATTGCAGATTTGCAGGATGGACAGTAGTTTGACTTTGTAATTGGTTAATTGATTTGCTGTAGGTAAGGAAGCCTGTCTTGCGTGCCCAGTGTGACCTATGTGACTCTAGCCCCCTCATCATTGACCCCCTCATTGTGTTAACCTGCTGTTCCTGGGAGGGACACAGAGTTCTGCCAATGAAACAAAGTCAAAGTGACCAGTGAAAATGTTTAAAAGCTGACTTTGTTTTTAATCCACTGTTTTGATTTTTCACCCAGGTCACTGTAAACAGAAGGAAAGGTTTCCTTTATCCCTGGCAGTTGTGGGGCCCATGCATTAGAATTCTGTTCCTAAGCTTCTCTGCCTCATCCCATTTGTTATTGAGACTCCCAGCCTGACCGTGAGGCCAACATGCTTGGGAAGAACTTCATTATTTTGTCTCACACAGCTTTCTTCCTTCGTGTATTCCCTTTCTCATTGTTTCAGGCCCTTTGATATTGGTAAGTTGAATCAAAAATTTGACACACACTTCCAATGTCAGGTAAGACTCAAACCCAGATCTTCTGGCACAGCGTTAGAGAGACACTGCCACTCTGCAGCAAGAACCCGTTATGAGTTGTCCCTTGTTCATCAAAACACTTTGGCAACAGTGGGATTCAATCTTTTGCCTCCATAGAGAAGGGAGTCTTAATCCAGTACCTTAGACTGCTCAGCCACACTAACCAATCAGGCAATCAACCTGTGCAGAGATATGACATACCTCTGGAGGGATACTTAGAATCCCTACAATGTGAAAACAGGCCATTTGGCCCAACAAGTCCACACCAACCCTCCGAAGAGTAACCCACACAGACCTATTCCCCTAGTAGTCTACATTTACCCCTAACCTACACATCCCTGAACCCTATGGGCAATTTAGCATGGCCAATTCACCTAACCTGCACAACTTTGTGACTGTGGGAGGAAACCCACGCAGACACAGGGAGAATGTGCAAACAGTCACCCAAGGCTGGAATTGAACCCAGGTCCCTGGTGCTGTGAGGCAGCGGTGCTAACCACTGAGCCACTGATTGGTGTAGGGTTATGGTGAGAGCAGGTTGGGTTGTTTCAGCACACATTCAATGTGGCTATGATGTAAAACTCTAATGTTGAACATATTTTAATAAAGCAAGTTTACAGCCGTGCCACATGGAACTGATTTGAACCAGTTACTCCTGACACAAAGTCCTGTAAAAATGGGATATGTGTGACATCCATCTGGAATGGATACCTTGTAAATAAAGGTTGAACTACACAAATTTGTTTGCCGATGTTGGAATTAACATTTGACATTGCAAAGGCCAAATAATTTCTTCAATGGACCCCAGCATTTGTAATCTTTAAGAATCCAGGTTGAAAAAACACTAGACAAATACCTACATGCTCAGTTGGCATATTAAGTAAAACCTGAAAGAACTACAGATGCTGTAAATCAGAAACAAAAACAGGTCTGGCTGCACCTGTGAAGAGAAATCAGTTAACATTTTGGGTCCGGTGACCAGGAAAGGGCACCCGGACCCGAAACATTATCTCTCTGATTTCTCTCCGCAGATGCTGCCAGACCTGCAGAGCTTTTCCAGCAATTTCTGGTTTTGTCAGTGGGAATACTGCTTTGAGCTCCAATGTTTGGCTGTAATGTTGGTGGAGCATGATTCATTCAGTCACCCTGTGAATAATCAAGTCCTATTCTGTGTTTGTGGAGCATTCGTTCTGAGCTGTCTCTAGAAGCACACTAATTATGGAATTTATACTGTACATATTATTTAAGAACTGTCTACATATACATTGCTTACAGGAATTGCACAGAAATGGACAGGAATCCACTTCGGGAAATTTCTTCCTGATTTAAAATTGAAACATCACTGACATGCTTATCTTAGTTAAAAATCACACAACACCAGGTTATAGTCCAACAGGTTTAATTGGAAGCACACTAGCTTTCGGAGCGATGCTCCTTCAGGTGATTGTGGCCGAAAGCTAGTGTGCTTCCAAATAAACCTGTTGGACTATAACCTGGTGTGGTGTGATTTTTAACTTTGTACTCCCCAGTCCAACACCGACATCTCCGAATCATGCTGATCTTAAGATGTGGTGTCATCTTTGTGTAGAAAACAGCAGCCACGAGAGTTGAGATGCAAAGTAGTTACAGACTTGGCTAAAATAGCTTGGAACCTCTACCTTTCTCAGAGTGTTAACTCCTGCTGGGTTTCACAAGTGCCGTTGGATCTCCAGTATCTTCCCTCAACCTCCAGGCACGTATTAACTAGGTCGGCAGGGTATTTGTCGCTCACAAAGCATCCACATGAACACCTCATCCAGCAGGAAATAACGATAGGATTTGTGTACAGGAGCAGGGATGTCTTTCTGCAATAGTGCAGAGGGTTGGTGAGACCACACCTGGCATACTGTGTGTAGTAGTGGCCCCTTTATCTGACCGAGTGATCTAGCTATGGAAGGGGTACAGCAAAGGCTCACCAGCCTACTTCCTGGGATTGTGGAACGAATATATGAACAAAGACTGTCTGTTAGGGCTATATTCACTGGAGTTTAGAAGAACAAGGGATTTCTCTTAGAAACCAATAACGCCCCAAGAGGACTGGGCATGGTGTTCTCGATAACAGCTCGGCCATTTAGGACCGAGATAAAGAGAAATATCCTCACCCAGGAAATGGTGAGCCCATGTGGAATTTTCTGCTGCAGAAAGCAGTCGAGGCCAAATATTGAATGTTTTCAAGAAGGACTTAGATTTGGTTCTTGGGGTTAAAAAGAAATGGGATATGGGGGAGAAAGCAGGAACAGGGGTTGGAGTTGGATGATCAGCCATGATCATATTGAATGGTGGGCCAGACCCAATGGGCAGAATGGCCTACTACTATCTCTGTTTCTGTAAGATGCATATCAGACTGGGCAGTCTAGCTTCAGTGTAATGGCACGAATTGTAGTGTTTCATCTATATGATAAATGTGGCTGGGGGGGGGGGGGGGCGGTCAGTGACGCTGGGAGTACGATTCAGTTTATGAATAAAGATTTTGGTCAAGGATGTCAATGAAGGATAGAGGCCCTGCAGGCTCAGGATATAGTCTTTAGATGAGGGTCTTCACAATTGCACCCCATCTCCCCACCTCTCAGCCTCCGAAGTAAGATGACCGTGACTTGAGTGCATAACTGGGATACATTGGAGTGCTGCATCGTAATCTTTTCAGATCAAAAGCCTCTGCTGAACATGTAAAGTTCCACCCTACAGTGTGTAGAATGTGGAGTGAAGAGTTAACTGTATCAATGCACTGACTGCGACCAAACCTGTACATAACGTTCCACGTGATTGATGTCAGATCGTGTGGGATTGAGGCTGATGGAAAAGATCGACCAAGCTTCCCAATATAGTTCATTGGCAATAAATGCTAACAGTTTGCACCAGCATTGTGTTCTGTACTCCTATGTCTTCTAGTACTAGAAGCTCTGAAAGACATTGCTAAATATTGGAGCAAGGAAGTTATTTCCATGTCTTGGTTAGTATTTATTGCTCAGCCAGCAGTTATTCAGACCCTATTTCATTGTTAATTGTAGCAGTATTTTTTGTGTATAATTTCATTGTCTCATTTCCTGCAGTGACTGCATCTGTGTGGCTAATTTTGTTGCTGGTTGTTTTGAGATGTTCTGAGATTCTGAAATCCACATACAGTATTTTGTTCCTTGTCTGTACTTGACCTTTTTGTTTTTGAAGAAGAAATCTTTTGAGTACTTTCCTGTTCCAAGAAGCTCTTGATTAGTTCTTTGGCATTGTCCAGCAGACGCAGGGCAGCCAGCAGTTGGAAAGGCAAGCTGCAAACAAATTCAAATGAGGGGGGGGGGGAAGGACAGACGGGTGGAAACACATGCCTGAGCAAGGCTCGAGCATTCGTGTGTTCAAGTCCTGAACAGCAGCAATCGTAACCCTGAGGGCTGCCGGCAACAGGGAAAAAAAAACAAGCAACTGATGGAGATGGAATGGGATTCCCTGGCCCAGGCTTGTACTGAGTCCCTGAGCCAGTTAACCAATGCATGCCATAACTTGCTCTGGGTTTCAACTCTGACATCCTATTGAATTAGGTTACAAAAGGCAGTTTCTTTGTATAAGTGAGTACCCAATTTGTTTTCTTTGTGTACTGCGATCATGCAGTACACAATGTAGTACACGTGAAAGGTAGAAATTTGATCCCTTTTGGTTTTTAACATCGTGCTGACTTGTTATGGCACACACGTGACCAGCCTGTAATTGAACCGTTCTGCACTTGCACTCCGACTATGTTAATGATTAGCGAATGCCGCTGGAATTCTGATTGGAATTAGAATCCCTACAGTGTGGAAACAGGCCCTTCGGCCCAACAAGTCCACACTGACCCCCCCCCGCACCCCCAAAGAGTAACCCACCCAGACCCATTCCCCTACACAGATTATTCTAGATTTCCCCTGACTAATGCATCTAGCCTACATATCCTTCAGCTCTATGGGTAATTTAGCATGGCCAATTCACCCTAACCTGCACACCTTTGGACTGTGGGAGGAAACCGGAGCATCCAGAGGAAACCCACACAGACACGGGGAGAATGTGCAAACTCCACACACAAGTTGCCCAAGGTTTGGGAATTGAACCCAAATCCCTGGTGCTGTGAGGTAGCAGTGCTAACCACTGAGCCACCGTGCTGCCCCTTTAATGTTCCTATAATGTTTCTTTAATGTTCCTCTTCCTTTCTCTCTCTTTTTGCATCAGTTGTCACTTTAGAGGATTCAAGTGCTGTTGCTTTAAATCACAAATTGGAAGAGAAAACAGGTCTCAGAGTTCCAATCACCAAATTGGACAAGTTCCTAAGTTTTTAAGGACATCATCCTCTGGTTTTAAACAGTGATTAGTGAAACAATGGTTAGTGAGTTATGTGATGCTTGTAATTTTTCCAAAATTCCCTAGATGTGGGGAAAGTTCCACCAGAATGGAAATCAGCAAATGTAGCAGCTATTTTCAAAAGGTCGGGATGGGGATGTGGGGCAGCGGGTGAGGAAGCAGGATACTACAGCCCAGTTAACTTGAGGTCTGTGAAAGATAGTGCAAATCCATATTATAGACATTATCAAAGGACATTTTGAAAAGGTTTGGGGTAACCAGACAGTCAACACCATTTTTGTGAAAAGAAAATGTACTGAAGGCATAATCAGTCATAGAGATCTACAGCACAGAGAAAGGCCCTTCAGCCCATCGATTCTGTGCCTGTCAAAAACGACCACATCTAATCCCATCTTCCAGCACTTGGCCCAGAGCCTTGTATGCCTTTACATCGGCAAATGCACATCTAAATAGGACTTAAATGTTATGAGGGTTTCTGCCTGTTTCACCCTTACAGGTAGAGTTCTAGATCCTCACCATTCTCTGGGTGAGAAAGATTTCCCTGATATTCCCTCTAAACCTTCTGTACCTTACCTTAAACCCCCATGTCATTGATCCTCCCATCAAGGGGAAACTTTGTTTTTCCTGTCTACCCCATGCATGCCCCTCATAATTTTATACATCTGTCATGTCCCCTCCCAATCTCCCCCCTGCTCCACAGAAAACTACCCAGTCTGTCTAATTACTGAAACTCTCTGCCCAAGCAACATTCTGGTAAATCTCCTTGGTCCCTTCTCCAGTAACGTCACCCCTATAATGTGGAATTTTTCGAAGGAGGGGATCGATAGATTCTTGATAATTCTACAAGTGAAAGGTTACTGGGGCTTGGGCACAAACATGAAGTATCAGATCAATCATGATTGTACTGAATGATCGCGTTGGCTTAATGGGCTGAATGGTCTATTTCTGCTCCGAGCTCTCATGACTGTTTCTTGAGGATTCGTCCGAGCTTTCAGGATCCCATGATGTTCAGATTCTAAGTGGGTAAATATCGAGGGTGATGGGAGGGTTGGTTACACCATGAGGTATGAGATGATAATCAAATGGACTCCCAGTGTGTAAGCTGAAAATGTGTTGCTGGAAAAGCGCAGCAGGTCAGGCAGCATCCAAGGAGCAGGAGAATCGACGTTTCGGGCATGAGCCCTTCTTCAGGAAAGTGTGTAAGCCAAGTACAGAGGGGATCAGGTGTGTGTGTCGTCTTATATTTAATGTCGAAAAGACTGTTAATTTTTCTAGAATCTTCTATAGGGATCTATGACCCATTTAGTTTTTCAGTGCAGATGTTTTATGCATCACTGAGCAAATTGGCTAAACTGAGCACCAGTAAAGTCTCCTGCCCCCTCCATGAACCCAGCGGGTAGTTAGGATCTGGAGTGCACAGTCTGGAAAGGTGGTGAAGGCAGGTTCAACTTTGGCATTCACGAGGACTTTAGATGGTGATTTGGATAGAATGGTGTGCAGGGATATGGGGTAAGGGCAGATTAGGTACTAGAACCTGTGCAGGCACGATGGGCTGAATGATGTCTGGCTCAATTCTGTGAACTGTTTCTGGGGGTGCATGTGTGTGATGGAGCGACGGTGTAAAGCGCTCTCCCCAAACAGAGGAGAGCTGGTCCTGGGGAAAAGGAATTGTACTTTGGACGTCCTGGATGATCCCTGGCTTTGGTGGGTTGAGGAAGGGGCAAAGGGGTGGCAAATGAATGGCAATTTATCTCCGAACGAAAGCATCCCTGTAAGTTGAGTGCCAGAGCCATTCATTGCTGAAAAGTTACAGCAGCCCGAGAGCAGAACCTCAAACAGGAGCGAATGAGACTTTAAGTATTCATTTAGCGGTGGTCAAAATATCATTTCAATGTTTGGGATCACCCACTGCCTTGTCCCTTGAACTGAATTTCTACACAAGTGAAGTGTGTGTTTGGGTTATAATCAGTGTGTTTATAGGTACACAATCGAAGGTTAGGGTTGGGCTGCATATTGAAATTTCAAAGTTAGGTGGTAAGATGGCGATGGTTATTCTTATAGAGTTAAAACAATTGTGATCCCTGTCTGATGGGCACTTCCCCCCCCTCAACTCCATCCACACCACCACCTCTGCTCTCACTGAGGGGTGTGATAATATTCAAGTCTTGAAATAGGGTCATAGAGTCATAGAGATGTCCAGCAAGGAAACAGATCCTCCGGTCCAACCCCTCCATGCCGACCAGATATCCCAACCCAATCTAGTCCCACCTGCCAGCACCCGGCCCATATCCCTCTAAACCATCCTTTTAAATGTTGCAATTGTATCAGCCTCCACCACATCCTCTGGCAGCTCATTCCATACACGTACTACCCTCTGTGAAAAAGTTGCCCCTTAGGTCTCTTTTATATCTTTCCTCTCTCACCCTAAACCTACGCCCTCTAGTTCTGGACTCGCCCACCCCAGAGAAAAGACTTTGTCTATTTACCCTATCTATGCCCCTCATGATTTCGTGAACCTCTATAAGGTCACCCCTCAGCCTCTGACGCCCCAGGGAAAACAGCCCCAGCCTATTCAGCCTCTCCCTGTACCCCAAATCCTCCAAACTTGGCAACATCCTTGTAAATCTTTTCTGAACCCTTTCAAGTTTCATAACCTCCTTCTGATAGGAGGGAGACCAGAACCGCACATAATATTCCAAAAGTGGGTTACATAGCAGGAAAATGCTTTGGAAGTACTCGGCTATCCTCTCCTAGTCTTTTATGAGCTGTCTGATAATTGTTGTAAGAAATGTTTTGCCCCAATACTGTTCCTGACATTGGAGTTTCTCAATGGGGAGAGTCCCATGTGATATTCTAGAGAGGGGAAACATGAGCCAATGAATGGACTTCAGACAGACCAGGTCTGAGGGGTTCAGTGGTTTGCTTCTATTTGAAAGCATTAGTTACTGAGTTAATATACTTTGGGTTAACAGGTAATGAGGTTCACTCACAAAGCATGCAAAGGAAGTTTGCTTACTCTGCTGGACTGATTCGACGAAGTGATGTCAAGTGACCATCTGTCCAATTTCCAATTCCCTCCTCCTGCCTCATGATGGTAGCCACCGTATCCACAATCTGTCATGCTTCAGAAACTCCTCGATCCACCTTGTCATCTGACTGGGACTTGTTCATCCTCAAATATTCATGGCACCAATATTTGTTGGCAACCTGGGATTTGAGGCCCAGACTTTGATCCTAAGAGGCAGTAGCCAAGCCCCTGACCTCTCTGTAAGTAACTGCACATTGCTAGCCCTCCTTCCTCCCATGTCATCCTGGTTCTGCTGCCAGGATACTTTGACAAAATTCCTACTTTAATCTCTGCTTCTCTCCAGTTCAAATATAGCTCATCACCCACCCAAGCTGCTAATGCCACCTCTATCATTGAGTGATACAGTAGTGAAGTGGTTTTGATAATGGATTATCCACATACTGCAGCTGGGACTGAAGCTTGTGTCCATTTTGTTTTGGTGATGGGATTTGGGCATTGTTGAGTGGGCCAGCACTTATTGCTGATTTCTAATAGGCCTTGTTTGGGATGGGTTAGGATTCAGCTTAAGCATTCTCCTTGAATCACTGCAGTCTTTGGGGTGTCAATATACCCTGAGTTGTGTTAGGGATTTCCAGGAATTTGACCCAGTGACATTGAATAAATGGTGGTACCATTCCTTGTCAGGGTGATGTGTAGCTCTGAGGAAAGCCTGCAGATACTGGTGCTCCCATGCCCCTGTGCATCCTTGGCCTCTGGGGAGATTCTGTTTGAGACTTTGGTGAATTGCAGCAGCACGTGGTGTAGGTGGTGCACACTTGATGGTAGAGAATCCCTCCTGGTATTCTGAGGTACCCAGTCGCTCAATGCAAAGCTCTGCCTCAACCCTGGTGCAACCCTCTCTCTGGAACTTGTTCTGCATTCAACTCCCCCTTCTCCATTTCAAGCTTTCTCAAACTCGATCTTACTAGTAAAGTTATTTGCTCCCTCTTCTATAGCCTGCTTTTATACTCCCTTGACACATTAAAACTACTGTGTAACTTCAAACTAGTTAAAGTGTCTCCATGTGATATTTTTGGAGTGCTCATTTAATGTATTTTCTGTCACATTTCTGCATTCTAAAGTGGTTTAATGTATTTCGAATCCTGTAGCAGATCTATGGCGCCACTCATTTTCAGTCCGAGCAGGTGCTATTTGGTTTGAATGGAATGTGAGTCTTGACAGTGTGCTAGGGCACATGTTACAGGAAGCAAATGTGCAGAGCGTGCTGAAAAAAAAAGTCATGCTGTCGACATGTGCAGATGAGTGCAAGGCAAAGCAGGTCAGGAAGGTCAGCTTTCAGACGGTCACCATGGGAGAATAGGGGATTAATTTGTTGGCGAGTTGACTCCGGCCAAGGCATTACTGTCCACAACCCAACCCTACATACTGTTCGCGCACTCAGGTTATTCAGAAGCTGGGGACGGCTCGGGCATTTTCCTTTCTTTGTTCCAAGTGTGAAGGTGCACTGCTTCTGGAAATTATCAAAAAAGCAGCTTGGTAGCACAGCGGTTAGCACTGCTGCCTCACAGCGCCAGGGACCCGGGTTCAATTCCCGCCTCAGGTGACTGTCTGTGTGGAGTTTGCACGTTCTCCCCGTGTCTGCGTGGGTTTCCTCCGGGTGCTCCGGTTTCCTCCCACAGTCCAAAGGTGTTCAGGTTAGGTGAATTGGCCATGCTAAATTGCACGTAGTGTTAGGTGAAGGGGTAAATGTAGGGGAATGAGTCTGGGTGGGTTGCTCTTCGGCGGGTCGGTGTGGACTTGTTGGGCCGAAGGGCCTGTTTCCACACTGTAAGTAATCTAATCTAATCTAAAAGCTATGTTACCTGCTGAGCTGATCGTGAATTGGTTGTCAGTGTTGTGAGTGCACTCAGGATTGACCAAGTGCTCCACATCTCAGAATCCTATCCAACGGACATCTCATTTTGGATTTCTGATTGCAATCCGGCTGAGTTAGTAATCGACCGATTATGGACAACTGATGAATATGCTGTTTAACTCCAGCAGTCAATCGCTGTGATGTACAGCATCGAATAAATACTTAAATATCTGCTTCAAACCTGCACCATAATGGATACAAGATTGTATGCAAGGCAGGGCGTTTTTTTTTTTGGTATGGACCACAGTGTCCTGTTAGTGAGAAATATACTTGCATAATCACTGCGCAGTAGCAACGTAAAACAGTTGCTCAACTGTTACTCACAGTACCTCGGTCAATCTCATGGTACTCTGGAAAGAAAAGGTATCTCAAATCTGAACAATGGATTAGGTCAGTTATTTTATGTTTTGTCTTGGAATCATTGGCTGGGCCAGAATGTATTGCCATCCCTTGCTGCCCTTGGTGGTGAGCTTCCATCTTGAACCATTGCAGTCCATGGGCTGTAGGTTGACCTACAATGCCCTTAGGGAGGGAATTCCAGCATTTTGATCCATCACACTGTTGTGTTGACTTGTGCCTTGTCAACGAAGGCCTTTAAGGTATTTGGGGATGAGTTACTCGCCCCAGAAGTGAAGGTGAGAAGGTGGTGCTGCAGTGGTAATGTCACTGCACAAGTAATCCAGAGCCCTGAGATCAAATCCCACCATAGCAGCTGGTGGAATCTAAACTAAATGAATAAATCCACAATATAAAGCTTGTCCTGGTGATGGTGATCATGACAGTGATTGTTGTAATAACCCATCTGGTTTATTAATATCCTTTTTAGGGCAGGAAATCCTCACCTGATCCGGCCTACAATTGACTCCAGACCCAGAGCAATGTGGTTGAGTTTTAACTGTCCTCTAATATTGCTCAGCAAGCCACTCCGTCTAAGTGACGTTTGGGATGGGTAGTTGATACTGACATTGCCTGGTGCCTCCCACATCCCATGCAAGAAGAAAGAAGCCCTGCTTTTGTAGCCGCAGTATTTATATCCTGTTGGCCTGACACTTTCTTTCATTCCTTTTTTGAACGACTCCTACCACTCTGTGACATTTCTTGCAAGAAGCTGCTCCCAGTCCGCTTTGGCCAGATCCTGTCTTGTCATATTAAAACTGGACCTCCTCCAACTATGAACCTTTACTTCTGTGTTTTAGTCCATTTCCATGATTACCTTTAAGTCTGTCTCATGCTCTCAGTCCCTGCTCACCACCTCATTTATCCTTCGGTCATTTCAAGTAAAGATTCAAGACCTCAATCAGGTCCATCTATCAAATAGTGCCTGCCAGGAGCTTTTGAGGGGTGTGGGAGGGGAAGGGAGGGGAGGTGGAGGGGAAATGTTGGAATTCACATTCTCACTTTGAAATGATGGGTGCAGCTTTGAGAATTGGGACCTCTTAATATGAGGAGGCAGAGGCAAGTTTCTTTCTGTATTCTTTTGAAAACCCCGACCCATCTGATCTGCCAAAGTTTTGGCCTTGCTTTGGTCATTTATTTTTTTCAGAAGGCAACTTTGGAGTTTTCAGTGAGATTGAGGTCTTGGTGTTGAGTATCAATCTCCAGACACTACAATGAGTCTCCCTCAGTAAAGGCTTTAACCATAACTTCCAGGAGTCAGTCTCTTAATTGTGTATCAGAAGTTACAATTATATCATACATCCTGCTAAACGAAATAACCCAAATGCTTGTACTAAATCGGCAAGAGCTATTGGAAGAGAGGAGAATCCGAAAATGAGTTTGAATTTTAATGTATCTGTTAACCTAATTTGGAGAGAGCTCATCAGGAATTTCTCAATTGATGGCCAAACGTTTTGTGACTATGTGTTGCCTTGAGTGTATCAATCAACTCTGTGACATCAATATTTGGCGTCAGGGTGTGTGGGTGGATCTATGACATTTGTCACCCTTTTTTTGGAGTCATCAATAATCCAATCTGGCTACAAGCAGCCAGACTCCTTGTACAAAGCCACAATGTTCCACTGGTAGATGGTTGCTGCATCACACCCACTGGGCACTGACACCGTCAAACCCAGAAACTGCTGATTTAATGGAGTTGTTCACAATTGAGGTGTCAAGTAAAATTAATGTCGGGGGAATCTAACTATGATGATGGGACTTTCTCAAGGGAGACGGAGATCCAGCCTGTGTCCAGCAAGAGAGACATGGAGGGATGAGGAGTCATCTAGAGTCTGCTGAGGGAGACAACGAGGAGAGTGAGGGTGGTGTGGGGTCTGACAAGGGACTGTGGGCTGATTGCAGATAATTTAAACCGACAAGAAACTTCCTGGTTGTTACTACTCTCTGGGAGGGTTGGAAGAGAAGAGAACCTGGTGAATTAGTTTTTTCTTTAGTACTTGCAGATTCTTGTCAGTCTGCTAGGTTTTGGGTTGTTGCACTTGGTAATGTCTGGTATAAGACAATGAGCTTGGAGTTGCAGTTTGCACCTCTATGTTCCTGTCAGGGCTGCCACCAAATGGCTCCTGTGAGAATGCTCCTGTACACGTTGGTGCCTCACCATGGACCATTTGCCTGCAAATGGTTTCAAATGGCAGTGGTCTCTGTCTGATCTGGTAAAGTGTTCATCTGTTTGAAATGCTTTATTTGATTTGTCAGTGAGTGAAGGAGCCATGAACAATGATGTTAACAAGACTGGCTTGTGTTTTTTTTAAAAAAAAGTGTTATCTTGGTCGGAGTGACAAATCATTTGTGTTTTATCTTGAAAGTCATAACAAATGAGAGTGTTGCATAAAGTGCAGAGTAGTCAAAGAAGAATTGGTCATTGGAAAGTGAGGGTGGGACGTTCCTACTGACTTCAGCCCTTTGCTGATAGATTTCACTATTCGTCCCTCCCCACCTTCTCCACACCACCCAGCTCCACCGTTACCATATTAGGTTGGGACTGCATGATATCTGCCTGTTTTCCACAGGCTGCCTGCAGATTCTGAGAAAAACATAGTCATACATTTTGTACTTTTTGTCCCAATTCTTTGCAAACTACGCAGCAGGGAGGGGGGAGGGAAGACATGTTTGGTAGGCAGAGTGTACATCCGGGTGCAAATCTAGTCTGTTCCAGTGAAAAGTCAACTCTGCAGATTTCCAACTGGCGCTGGCCAGCATGGGGAGCAGGGGAGGTTTACACTGGAGTTATTACACTGCTCCCAGCTAGCCAGCAATGAGATCATGGTCAGATTTCTTCTCGAGAATTCACTGTTGTGCTGATGCCAAAAGATGCTGGGAAAATGGTAAATTGGCTGTCCCAAGAAATCCAGAGCGGTTTTAATGTAATTTTGTCAACTATGTTCTTGGGTGATTGGTAATCTATTTAAAGTGTACAGAGGAATGGGATGAAGCAGATATCAATGGACTGGATTCAGTGATTGAGGATTATACGTTGGAAACCTGGGACTGAAGCAGAAGGAAGTCTGATTTAACACCGAGAGAGGTTCTCACATGCACTTAGTGAGTGAGTGAATCAGGCTATCTGTTTTCGGTGGAATGACTGGGGGGGGAAATGGGTTTTGGAAGGATCTGGGTCCTTGGCCAAGGATAATGTTGTTATTGGAGTCTATGATCGTTTGAATCACCTACTTCACTACTGTCATTTCTATGTTTGGAAAGGATTCCCCATCACACCTTCAAGAAACTATGAATTAGCCACTTGTGACTGTTAAAAGGTCTCCCAAGACTAGTTCCCCTGAAGAGGATGGAGTGCAAGTTGTTGAGAAAATAAATGAAAGTAGTATCTGTCATGATTTCTGGACATTAAGACATTACAGACAAGGAAAGAATCAATATTTCTTTAAAATAGTGTTACCCTTCTGCTCCAGCTGGAGAGTGAGGGGACAAGAAGCCATGTCAGAACATTAGTTGACTGTTTGCATTTGAATCTCTTATTCTGCACCGCATTAAAACAAAATGTCTGAGTGCACCTGTAACTGACAATTGTGGGCACTTATTGTATTTCAGTCCGGCAAGTTAGCAACAGTGCTAATAATTCAAAAGAGAGCCATTGGTCCTAAAGCAGTGTCGAACGCCCTTGTGTCTAAAGGGAACAGGAGGCCGACACAGCTCACCACTCTGGTCATTTCTCCACGTGTATGGTTTGAGCACCTCCACTTAATGAGGGTCTCTCACTCTCCATCAGCTGTTCCAGTGACTGGTCCTCCTGTGATCACGTCGTCCCTGATGGGGTGGGGGAATGCAGAGCTGGCTGGAAAATGGGCACGATGCTTAGGGTCAGGATCTCAATGGTCCCACTGTTCGATTCCCGCCTGCCCTCTTTGGGAGCAGGTTCAGTGGACATAATGGTTAAGGAATGGTGAACGTGATGCAGAGACATGGAAAGGGGAAATCAAAATGGCAATGTTACTGATGGTATAAAAGGCAGAAGTTGCTGTCTGAGTGTGACGCAGGATGCTAGTTCAAGATAAAACTGGAGTGGGAGCAGGATAATAACAGAAGCAAGGTCTGGGGAGGCCTAAGTAAATGGTTAAAGCAGATAGCCAACCAGGCAGGAAACATCAGAAATCTTATACTGTGGCCTGGGAACATGGAGGAGAAAAGAGGGTTCAGGCTCTGGGATAGTCCATGATGTGAGTGACCATCACACAGCTGTTGTGGAGACCGAGTCCATCTTCATATTGACAATAAGCTCCATGTTGTGGAGCACTATCACTAGACTTCAAACAGATGTAGTAACTTAAGTCTGGGCATTCATGTGGCACTGTGGGCCATTAACTGCAACAAAATTGTACTCCAGCACAATCTGTAGCCTCGAGGCTCAGCATATCCCTCACTCAACTATTACCATCAAGCCAGGGGATCCATCCTGGCTCAATGGAGAGGGCAGGAGGGCATGCCAGGAGCTGAAGATGAGGTGTCAACCTGGTGACGCTCCCAAACAGGGCTACAGGTAATAGACAGGGCTAAGTGATCACACACGTAATGGATCAGATGTAAGCTCTGCAGTCCTGCCACATCAGGCCAGGAATAATGGTGGACAAGTAAGCAACTTGCTGGAGGAGGCTCCACAAATATCCCCACCCTCAATGATGGAAGAGCCCAAAACAAGTTTAAAAGAGAAGGCTGAAGTATTAGTGACAATCTTCAGCCAGAAGTGCTGAATGGATGCTCCATCTCTGCCTTCTACAGTGGTCCCCAGTATTACAGATACCAGACTTTAGCCAATTCGATTCGCTCCACGTGTTATCAGGAAACAGTAGGAGACCCTGGATATTACAAAGACTATGGGCTCTGACAACACTCTGACAATAGGACTGAACACTTGTGGTCTGGAACTTGCTGTCCAGCTCCCCCCTGCCCTGGCCAAGCTCTTCCAGGACAGTTACAGCCCTGGCATCTACCAGCAATATAGTAAATTGCCCAGGTATGTCCTGTTCACAGAAAGCAGGACAAATCCCATGCAATCTGACCAATTACCACCCCGTCCGCTGACTCTCGACCATTGGCAGTGTAGCTGATCAGTATTGAGTTTTTAGTGTTCGTCTACGTGAAGGCTTGTACAGAGGATTTCAAGTTGTCTTGAACACTCTGCTGCGGCTGTTGTATACAAACCTGAAGGTTCCTGGTTCAATAGCCATTGTGCACTAGTTGGTCTGACAGTTGCTGCATTTGGACAGTATTCCTGGGAGAAATGGGACATGTTCTCATTCCTGACTTGCTCTGAAGTGATCTGTAGGTGAGAACCACCCTGTTTGAGTTGTTGATGAGGGTTGGGTCAAGATTTAATTGATTTCCTCCTCTCTTTCCCCCACCCCTCACCCCTCACCCCTCACCCACCAAAACAAAAGTTGGATACCTATTCCAAGACATGGAGGGAGGCATCATCTGAAAGGTGACGGTGAGACAATACTCAACACAACAGTGTTAGTGATTCAAAACTTGGTGAGAAGGGGAGCTGCTTAAAAGAGAGATGGAGAGGGAATTCTAGTCATGATTGTCAATGGTGAGGTGAAGGAAGAGAGCTGTTTGTGTCTCTACACCCCCTTTGTTGCTCAGAATCAGCAATAAACGTTTCTTTCATAAATTGAGCAAAGGAAAATGAACACTCAGTGCTACATGAACACTCAATGCTACAAACCCAGTTGATGGAAAATTAGCTGAGGTTTGCAGTTGCCAGAAGGGTTAAGTTTGTGTACACAACTGCACAAACATGCCACCACACCAGCACCAAGGTGCGTGGTGCAGCAGGAGATGGTTCAGTGATAACCGTGTAGGGAGTTCCTGTTACCAGACTACTGCCCTCATGTCATGCTTTTTATTTTGACCATTCCATTGCTGATTGAATGATTGTGTCTGTCTTTAATTTGAAAATAAATCTTGCCCCCCCTTGAATTAATTTGAACCATTAATATTGCTCACTAGATTTTAGTTGATAAAAGTGAACCATGTATATCTGAGTCTAATAACATTCAGTTATATCAGCCTGTTAACCCAGAGGGAAGTGCTAGGAGTCAGCCATGCACTTGTCAGATGTTTGGTGTCTGGGTTCATGTTGTACAGCTATAACAAGCCTTGTTTATATTTTTCCTACAAACCTAAAAGGCATTTGGATGGGTATGTGAATAGGAAGGGTTTGGAGGGATATGGGCCGGGTGCTGGCAGATGGGACTAGATTGGGTTGGGATATCTGGTCGGCATGGACGGGTTGGACCGAAGGGTCTGTTTCCGTGCTGTACATCTGTATGACTCTGATCACCGCTTATGGAGCTATCGAGTGTTTTTAACATGAAAACCGGCTGTTGAACCTACCAGGATTGGCTGGTGATTTTCCTTCAGACCGTCCCAGCTTAGTTCAGCTCTGCAAAATATCACAGCTTCTTGTTCACATCCCCTTCACGTTTCTTTCTCCACTCTCCTTTTAGATGCATGTCTGCTGTCTATCACTCCCTGGTCAGCAGATGTCATAGTCTCACCACTCTCTCTCTTGTTAAAGGTGCCTCTCCTTTAGCCTGGGATCCGGGGTTTTACCCCTTTGTTTTGTGTATTAGATTGATGATCAGCTCACCTGCCCAGAGTTGCTGATATGCAAAGACGTTTAGTTTGTTCTGATAGATATGCAGGTGAATTTGGTGGTGTTCAGGTGAAGTGCGCTTTTTTTCTTTTCTTGTCAGTGGGATGTGGGTATCATGCTCTGAATCAGCATTACTTGTCCATTTCAAATTACCCTGGAGAAGGTAGGGATGAGCTACCACCTTGAACCACTGCAGTTCCAGAATTTTGACCCAGCGACACTGAAGGAAAGGTGATACCATTCCATGTCAGAATGGCATAGACTTCCTTACACAAGGAACTCCAGACCATTCTGACTCTGAAATGAATCACAAAGAATATATTGCACAAGGAAGTCTCTGTTAGTTCTTATTTACACATTGTAGATGGTGGAAAGACTTTGGAAAAATCAGAGGGTGAGTTACTTGCTGCAGAATTCCCAGTCTTTGTCTTGTAGCCACAATATTTATTTGGCTGATGCAACTAAGTCTTTTTTTTTTGTCATCAGCAAAGTTGATGATGGGGGATTTAGAGCCGAAGGCATTAATAGCAGTTATACTCGAGCTGGACTGTATTGGTGTTGTGGGTGATGTCACACTTGCTGGAACTAGGCTGAACTGAGGGGACAAAGTTGTAATGTAGTCCTGCTGAACTGTACATACTTGAGAACTATTCATTTGTCTGGTATAAGTCTTTGTCCAGAACCCAGTTGTGACATTTTGACAGGATTTAGTGGTTGTGATGCCAATGAATGTGATTGGGAGAAGGTTAGATTCTCCCTTGTTGATGATGGTCATTGCCTGACCTTCTTGTTGTTAACGTAGCACCTATCAGCTACAGCCTGAATGCTGTGTTGGTCTTGCATGCAGCCATAGAGTGTGTGAGCATGTGAGATGTTGTGAATAGTGTGAAACATGGTGCATTCATCAGCGTACATCCTATTTTAGATTTGATTAGATCACTTAGTGTGGAAAGAAGCCCTTCGGCCCAACAAGTCCACACCGACCCACTGAAGAGCAACCCACCCAGACCCATTCCTCTACATTTACCCCTTCACCTAACGCTATGGGCTAATTCACCTGACCTACACATCTTTGGACTGTGGGAGGAAACCAGAGCACCCGGAGGAAACCCACGCAGACACGGGGAGAATGTGCAAACTCCACACAGTCAGTTGCCTGAGGTGGGAATTTAACCCGGGTCTCTGGTGCTGTGAGGCAGCAGTGCTGTGAGGCACCACTGTGCCACCGTGCTGCCCATTCCTGACCTTATGTTGGAGGGCAGGTCATTGAAACAGCTGAAGATGGCGTGTGTAGACATCCTGTGAATGGGACAGCATGTGGGAATCACTTCAGAAGCTTCATTCTTCTAACGATCAATTAATTTATAAAGAAGGCCAACATTAAATCTCTCTAATAAAGTAGACCAAAACGAGAAGGATTTGCTCCCAATATTGAGGTGAACATTTCCAGGATGTCAAGGAAGTGTTTCATTTACATTCTTGCACGTGGTGGTAATTCGGACATAGGGGATCGATCAAACCAAACAGCCCGTATTTGCAATTCACCCACTGTGTGCTAAACCTCCTGCAGTCCCCTGATGAGCAGCCCTGTGGGATTGGAGGTCGGTGACGGCAGATATTAGCTTTAGTTCGGATGTATTTTGAAGATGTTTTGCATTTTCTACAAAACAGATTAAGCATTCATTTGTTAAATTGTGACTTCCTGACAGATAAACAACCGTTAGCTAACAATCTTCATGTGAAAGCAGGGCCCATATAAGTCTTAATCCACCAGCCCTGAGAGACAGTTCTGTCTATCGTTTGGTCTGAACTTTTACTTGTTTATCTAGTTTCATAAATCAGTTTGAAGCATGTTTACATTGTCCTTGAATGTTTAGTGAATTAGGAAGCATTTAAATGAATGAACATTGAAACAAATCTCCATCTTCAATGACTGTTATTCTCATCTTGGACGGATTCCTCAATCAGTCTTTGAAGAGCTGTATTATGGAAGCAAACACGCTGTTAACTGAAAAAGACCTGTCCCATTTCATACTTAAACACACAGACTCTCTTGGGTCTGTGCAGCTTAACTTTTTCAAAATAAGTTTGCGTATGTGCAGCATCATCCAAGTAACTGAGCTGCACACGTACAAGTGTACACATGAGGTTCCAGAAAGCAAGCAGGGAACATCCATCAGTTTCTCTGAGACCCGTTTCCCCCGCATTCCTGATGCCTGGAGCATTGTGCTTGGATCTCCTCAGGAGATAGACAAAGTGGATGGAAAACCCAAGGCTCGTTAGGCAAAAATAAGTTTGTGAAAGTCTTCCCCCAACTAAGTTGGGTAGCTAGTCCACTGGCTATGTTGTCCCTATTTGCAGTACCTTGTATTGCAGATCAATTTAATACAATCTGACCTTTTCAGTTTATCCGGGCAGTGTTCCTGCTGTTTCTCAGGCCCTTCAGAAAGACTCCACAAAATAATATCCTACTCCAACGGCGCCCATCTTCTGGGCTAAGAGTTGTTTGAAACCTAACTCTGCCCTACATAGCCTGAACATGTAACTCCTGAATTTGTCTCAGCTCCATGCATTAAAATAGCCCAAGTTTTTATTTGTTTGTGAATGCTTCCTTTTTATATGTCATTTTAAAATCCTGTTGAGTTTCAGCAATGAAACATACTTGCTGTGGGTTTTCATATCTTGTCTAACAATTCTATTACAGTGCGAGGGGAGGTGCAGCACTGTTAGAGTGCCCCAAGTGCTCTCTCTATAGATGTACAGATTAGATTAGGTTCTCTGTAGTATGGCAACAGGCCCTTTGGCCCAACCCTCCGAAGAGTAACCCTTACCCTATATTTACCCCTGACTAAAGCACCTTAGTGTTGGCAATTTAGCCTGGCCAATTCACCTGGTCTGCACAGCTTTGGATTCTGGGAGCAAACCGACACAGACACAGGGTGTAGGTGTAAACTCCACACAGACAGTCACCCGAGGTTGGAATCGAACCTGGGTCCCTGGTGCTGTGAGGCAGCAGTGCTAACCACTGAGCCACCGTGCTGTACAGATCCTGTGCCACTGTATTGAAGGACAATTGTTACTGGAGTTTATGAAGGGTGTCCTAGCTGATATTTATCCCCAGTCAACATGATGAAAACAGATTATTTGGTCTTTGTCATAGTACTTTGTGGGTGGCACGGCAGCACAGTGGTTAGCACTGCTGCCTCACAGTGCCAGAGACCCGGGTTCAATTCCTGACTCAGGCGACTGCCTGTGTGGAGTTTGCACGTTCTCCCCGTGTCTGCGTGGGTTTCCTCCGGGTGCTCCGGTTTCCTCACACAGTGCAAAGATTTGCAGGTCAGGGTGGATTGGCCATGCTAAATTGCCCGTAGTGTTAGGCAAGGGGTAAATGTAAGGGAATGGGTGGGTTGCGCTTTGGTGGGTCAGTGTGGACTTGTTGGGCCGAAGGGCCTGTTTCCACACTGTAAGTAATCTAATCTAATCTACTGTTTGTAAGACCTTGCTGTGTGTAAATTTACTTCCAACATGACAACAGTGGCTCCAATCCACAAAACACTTCAAGGTGCTGTGAAGTTGTGAAAATTGAGATAAAAATGCCAGCTTGTTCATTTGAATTCCCTTCCTGATCAGTTGGTCTTGGGTCAGGTTGCATTCTGTTTGGGGAGTGATGAATAGAGAAACTCTGTGGCAATTCCATTGCAGTTTTACAGTGCTCCAGTTAAGATGGTCCCGACAGAGGGCGATAGTGGAGAACTGTGTTCAAATTACCAACTTTGTTCCAAGTTAAAAAACACACAACACCAGGTTATAGTCCAACAGGTTTAATTGGAAGCACACTAGAGCTTTCGGCCACAATCTCCTGATGAAGGAGCGTCGCTCCGAAAGCTAGTGTGTTTCCAATTAAACCTGTTGGACTATAACCTGGTGCTGTGTGATTTTTAACTTTGTACACCCCAGTCCAACACCAGCATCTCAAAACCATGACTTTGTTCTACAGTGTTAGTAGGACCAGCAGGTACTGATTGGCTCTTAAGGTACCTTCACCACTTTTGCATTTTAATATAACTAGATCATTAACTGATTTAACTTGCAGTGAGTATGGCAGTTACCTGTCTGTTATCGGTTACAGTTGTCAAATCAATATTTGATAGATAAATGATTTGGAAGCTGCTAATAGGTCGAGAGCCTCCATTGTAAACTCTCTCTGTCCTCAGACACCAATTGTTTATTGTTTGACTAACTTATTCTTTTTTTCTTTTTCTCTTCCATGTTTCATCTGAACCAGAATTGCCAGCTGAAGAAGGTAAATATTAACTTTCCCATTTTGGAATTTTAAATGAACTGATTTTTGAATTGCTTTGGGTTTGCGATGGCCTGTTAATCTCGTTTTGGTGTTTGATTGTACTGTGAAGAAAAGATAAGTATGAACAAATTATTTTAAACAAAAGGTGGACTTTCATATGAATGTGATTGTTACCAAATAGAGGAGAGAATTGACAAGAAACATTCCCAGTTTCAAGGCTGTCTATACCCAAAACAAAATCCTGAGCTAGATTCCACACTCCGATCCAATGTCAGAATGCTCTCTTTTGACCAAACGTTTAATCACCCTGTTATGTCTTTTCTATCCTCTATCTAATCCAAACCCCAAATTGGACAAACTCCTCCATCACTACTTGAGTCAATGCTCCACTCCTCACCCTCTTGGGGAGTCCAGAACTAGAGGGCATAGGTTTAGGGTGAGAGGGGAGAGAGATAAGAGACCTAAGGGGCAACTTTTTCACAGAGGGTGGTACGTGTATGGAATGAGCTGCCAGAGGATGTGGTAGAGGCTGGTACAATTGCAACATTTAAGAGGCATTTGGATGTGTATATGAATAGGAAGGGTTTGGAGGGATATGGGCCGGGTGCTGGCAGGTGGGACTAGATTGGGTTGAGATATCTGGTCGGCATGGACGGGTTGGACCGAAGGGTCTGTTTCCATGCTGTACATCTCTATGACTTTATTTATTCTGCTTGCTGTATCTATACTCACCACCCTATAATGCTCTTGCAGGTCCTCTGCACCTCAGTAAATTGGCCTCTAAAGCTTTAGTCCTCCCCTTTGTCTTTCCATGATTTTTACATCACTTTGCCAAGATCCCAGGGAGGTTGAGGATCATTTAAGACAGTTTGATATCGCAGCATGTGATGTTCCAGAGTAAAAACCCCAGTGACTGTGCAATGGAGGCAGTAAACATCGAACATTCCAGCACAGTACAGGTCCTTCGGCCCTCGATGTTGCGCCAACCTTATGAAACCAATCTGAAGCCCATCTAACCTACACTATTCCATTACCATGCATATGTTTATCCAATGGCCATTTAAATGCCCTTAAAGTTGGCGAGTCTACCACTGTTGCAGGCAGTGTGTTCCACGCCCTACAACTGAGTAAAGAAACTATCTCTGACACCTGTCCTATATCTATCACCCCTCAATTTAAAGCTATGTCCCCTCGTGCTAGCCATCTCCATCCGAGGAAAAAGGCTCTCGCTGTCCACCCTATCTAACCCTCTGATTATCTTACCTCTTAATTAAGTCACTTCTCAACCTTCTGTCTAATGAAAGCAGCCTTACGTCCCTCAGCCTTTCCTCATAAGACCTTCCCTCCAGACCAGGCAACATCCTAGTAAATCTCCTCTGAGCCCTTTCCAAAGCTTCCACACCCTTCCTATAATGGGGTGACCAGAACTGTACGCAAAACCCCAAGTATATCTGCACCAGAGTTTTGTGCTGCTGCAGCATGGCCTCATGGCTTTGAAACTCAATCCCTCTACCAATAAAAGCTAACACACTGTATACCTTCTTAACAACCCTATCAACCTGGGTGGCAACTTTCAGGGATCTATGTACCTGGACACTGAGATCTCTCTGCTCATCGACACTACCAAGAATCTTACCATTAGCCCAGTACTCTGCCTTAAACTCCATTTGCCACCTCTCAGCCCAGCTCTGCAGCTTATCTATATCCCTCTGTAACCTACAACATCCTTCATCATTATTCACAACTCCACCAACCTTAGTGTCATCTGCAAATTTACTAACTCATCCTTCTATGCCCTCATCCAGGTCATTTATAAAAATGACAAACAGCAGTGGATCCAAAACCGATCCTTGTGGTACCCCACTAGTAATTGAACTCCAGGATGAATACTTTCCATTAGCCACCACCCTGTCGTCTTTCAGCTAGCCAATTTCTGATCCATCCCATACCTCCATATTTTGTGCAATAGTTTACCATGGGGAACATTACCAAATGCCTTACTGAAATCCATATACACCACATCAACAGCTTTACCCTCATCCACCTGTTTGGTCACCTTCTTAAAGAACTCAATAAGATTTACGAGGCATGACCTACCCTTAACAAAATCATGTTGACCATCCCTAATCAACTTATTCCTTTCTAGATGACAAGTCCTATCTCTTATAACCTTTCCCAACACTTTACTCACAACTGAAGTAAGGCTCACTGGTCTATAATTTCCAGAGTTGTCTCTACTCCCCTTTTGAACAAGGGGACAACATTTGCTATCTTCCAGTCTTCTGGCACTAATCCAACAATGACGACATAAAGATCAAAGCCAAAGGCTTGCAATCTCCTCCCTGGCTTCCCAGAGAATCCTGGGATAAATTCCATTTGGTCCAGGGAACTTATCTATTTTTACACTTTCCAGAGTTGCTAACACCACCTCCATATGCACCTCAATCCCATCTAGTCTAGTAGCCTGTATCTCGGTATTCTCCTTGACCACATTGTCTTTTTCTAGTGTGAATACTGACTAAAAGTATTAATTTAGCACTTCCCATATCTCCTCTGACTCCATACACAACTTCCCATTACTATGCTTGATTGGCCCTAATTTTACACGAGTCATTCATTTATTCCTGATATACCTATAGAAAGCCTTAGGGTTTTCCTTGATCCTATCTGCCAACGACTTAACTTCCTTAGTAAACCATGGCTCCCGCGCTCGACAACTCCTCCCTGTCCAATAGGTACATACTTATTTAGGACCCGCAATAGCTGTTCCTTGAATAAGCTCCAGATTTCATTTGGACCATCTCCTTTCCTTTCCCATCCTATGTGTCCTAAATCTTGCCTAATTGCATCATAATTGTCCTTCCCCCAGCAATAATTGTTACCCTGTGGTATATATCTATTCCTTTTCATCGCTAAAGTGAATATAACCAAATTGTGGTCGCTATCACCAAAGTGCTCACCTGCCTCCAACCTAACTCCGACCTGGTTTGTTACCAAATCCATTATGGCATTGCCCCTTGTTGGCCGATCTACATACTGTCAGGAAACCCTCCTGCACACATTGGACAAAAACTGACCATCTGATGTACTTAAACTATATAGTATTCTTCGTCAAAATTTGGAAAGTTAAAGTCCTCTATAACAAATACCCTGTCACTCTTGCTCCTATAGAAAATCATTTTTGCTATCCTTTCCACTACATCTCTGGAACTATTTGGAGGCTTATAGAAAACTCCCAACAGGGTGACCTCTCCTCCTTTCCTGTCTCTAACCTCAGCCCATTCCACTTCAGTAGACGAGTCCTCATCAAACGTTCTTTCTGCCACCGTAATACTGTCCTTGACTAACAATGCCACACCTCCCCCTCTTTTACCATCTTCCTTGTTCTTACTGAAGCATCTAAACCCCGGAACCTGCAACAACCATTCCTGTCCCTGATCTATCCATGTCTCCGAAATGGCCACAACATTGGAGTCCCAGGTACCAACCCATACTTCAAGTTCGCCCACGTTATTCCGGATGCTCCTGGCGTTGAAGTAGGCACACTTCAGACCAACGTCTTGCTTGCCGCTGCCATCTTGCAAACTTGAAATCTTATTCCTGATCTCACTACTATCAACCTCCTGTATACTCGAACTACAATTTAGGTTCCCACGCCCCTGCTGAATTAGTTTAAACCCACCTGAAGAGCATGAGCAAATTTTCACTCCCAGGATATTGGTACCCCTCTGGTTCAGGTGAAGACCATCTTGTTTGTAGAGGTCCCACATACCATAGAGCTCCAATTATCCAGGAATCCAAAACCCTCCCTCCCTGCACCATCCCTGAATTTCTGCCTTAGATGCCCATCTCTCTTCCTACCCATGTCATTAGTGCCTATGTGGACCACGACTTAGGGGTGCTGCCCCTCCCCCTCAAGCATCCCGAAAACTCGATCAGAGATATCACAAATCCTGACACCTGGGAGGCAACACACCAACTGAGAGTCTCTCTCATTCCCACAGAACCTCCTATCTGTCCCCCTAACTATGGAGTCTCCAATGACTAATGCTCTGCTCCTCTTCCCCCTTCCCTTCTGTAGTATGTAGTTAGTTGGTCAGTCAGCCTTATATATGTTAGTCATGGAATGCATTTGTAACTGCAGTAAACATAGATTAAGATCCTATAGCAATGTAAATTGCAAGTGTTATTAATAAACTTCAAGACGTCTGTCTTAATGTGAACTCCATCTTCGTGGTATATGTTCCATGGGATAACATGGGGAACAGTTGATCTTGGCAGCAGTGTGTGACCCAAGGCCACACTGGCTACTGTATGGCTGATACTGACCTCTTACTCCCTCCAGCATTAGGAGTCACTCCTTCAGCGATCTGGCCTTCCAAGTTAAGGCCCTCACTTTGCTGCTCCCTCAATTCCTTCAAAAACCTCCGAGGCATCTGTTCTGATAATTCTTTTTTGTCCACGTCTCCTTTTTGTTCTTGTGCTTGGTGACCATAATCTTACTGAGCACTCTGGGATATACAACAGTACAGGCCCTTCAGCCCATGATGCAGTGCCGAGCAATTACCTTAATCTAAGACCAACCTCACCTACACACCCCTCGATTTACTGCCGTCCATGGGCTTGTCCAGCAGTCACCTAAATACCCCTAATGTCTCTGACTCTACTACCACCGCTGGCAGTGCATTCCACACACCCACCACTCTCTGTGTAAAGAACCTACCTCTGATATCTCCCCTATACCTTCATCCAATCACCTTTAAAGTTATGACCCCTCGTGACAGCCATTTCTACCTTGGAAAAGTCTCTGGATATCTACTCTATCTATGCCTCTCATTACCCTGTACACCTCTATCAAGTCACCTCTCTTCCTCCTCCTCTCCAGTGTGAAAAGCCCTAACTTACTCAACCTCTTCATAACACAAGCCCTCCAATCCAGACAGCATCCTGGTAAATACCTTCTGCACTCTCTCTACAACCTTCCTATAATGAGGTGACCAGAACTGGACACAATATTCCAAGTGTGGTCTAACTAGGGTTTTATAGAGCTGCAGCAAAACCTCCTGGCTTTTAAACTCAATCTCCCTGTTAATGAAAGCTAAAACACCATAAGCTGCCTTAACAAACCTATCGACTTGGGTGGCAACTTTGAAGGATCTATGTACGTGAACCCCAAGATCCCACTGTTTCTCCATGCTGCCAAGAATCCCATCTTTAACGCTGTATTCAAATTCGACCTTCCAAAATGAATCCCTTCACATTTATCCAGATTGACCTCCATCTGCCACTTCTCAGCCCAGCTCTGCATCCTGTCAATGTCTTGTTGTAGCCTACAACAGCCCTCGACATTATCTACAACACCACCGACCTTTTTGTCATCGGCAAACTCACTAACCCACCCTTTCCCTTCCTCATCCAAGTCCTTTATTAAAAACTACAAAGAGCAGAGGCCCAAGAACAGATTCCTGTGGAACACCACTGGTCACCGAGCTTCCAGCCACAACCACTCACCATCATCTTTTGGCCAGCCAATTCCGTATCCAGGCAGCCAAATTTCCCTGTATCCCATGCCTCCTAACTTTCCGAATGGGCCTACCGTGGGATGGGCCTAATCAGATGCCTTACTGAAATACACCACATCCACTGTTCGACTTTCATCAACATGTCTCGTCACATCCTCAAAGAGCTCAATAAGGTTTGTGAGGCATGACCTGCCCCTCACAAAGCCATGCTAACTATCTTTAATCAAACTAAGTTTTTCCAAATAACCATAAATTTTATCTCTCAGAATCCTTTCCAGTACCTTGCTTACCACCGATGTAAGACTGACTGGTCTGTAATTCCCAGGGATTTCCCTATTCCCTTTCTTGAACACAGGAACAATATCCACCTCCCTCCGATCAGCCAGTACTACTCCCGTGGAGAGTGAGGATGCAAAGATCATTGCCAGAAGTGCAGCAAGCTCATTCCTTACTTTCTTAGTAACTTTGGATATACCTGGTCCGGCCCTGGGGACTTATCTATCTTGATGCTTCCCAGAACTTCCAGCACATCCACTTCCATAATATCAATCTATTTGGGCCTATTAACCTGGTCCACTGTGTTCTCGCTCTCAACAATGATGTCTCACTTGCTCTCTCTCTCGTGAATACTGAAGCAAAACACTCATTTAAGGCCAGCACCACCTCTTCAGACTCCAGACACATGTTCCCTCCACTATCGCTGATTGACCCTACCCCCTCTCTGATCATTCGCTTATTCCTCAAGTAAGTGCGGAACGCCTTTGGGTTTTCCCTAATCCTTCCTGCCAAGCCTTTTTCGTGCCCTCTCCTAGCTCTCCTTAGTCCATTTTTTGAGTTCTTTCCTAGCTACCCTGTAACCCTCTAAAGCTGTGCCAGAGCCTTGTTTCCTCAACCTTAAGTAAGCTTCCTTCTTCCTCTTGATGAGAAGTTCCTCTTCTCTTGTCATCCAAGGCTCCTTCACCTTACCAATCCTTGCCTGTCTCAGTGGGACAAAGTTATCCAACACTCTCAAGTGCTCCTCTTACAGCCTCCACATTTCTGTTGTGCGTTTCCTGTAAATCAAATGTTCCCAATTTATACTCCTCAGCTCCTGCCTAACAGCAGTATAATGCCCCCACACCCCCGCCACATCAAATACCTTCCTATCCCTCTCCATGGCCGCGGTAAAGGTGAGGCAGTTGGGGTCACTGTCACTGAAATGCTGTCCCACCAAGAGATCTGACACCTGGCCTGGCTCGATACCGAGCACCAAACCTCTACCCAACTCCCCCAGTCGCCCTATCTACATACTGAGTCTGGGATCCCTGATTCCTGGAGTCAGGAATATCTCACTGAGCAGAAAATAATTTGGAATCACTTTCCCCAAATGACTGAACTACATGCCTGGTTCTCATTGGACTGAGTACTAGCCAGTCAAATTGTGGTGAAGATTAGACCCCAGTCTTCTGCAGATTGTACTGGTGACAGACAAGGAGATCATTGTGGTAGCTGAGTCAAGGGAATGATATCAACAGAATAGAATTCTCTTGACAAAGTAATCTCATCTGCTTCAGCAAGTTAAAACCAGTACTGAGGTGGAACTAGGCCTGTTTGCAATTGTGGAGTTGTTACTGAATTCCATCTCTCCACATCTTTGGGAAAACATGGAAACCAAGTAAGTCTTCCATGAAGGGCTTTTGCCCGAAACGTCGATTTTGCTTATTGCACCTTCAGCCGTACCACCTTCAGTCAAATGATCTCTCTATAGTAGGAAGGCTGCCTCCGGAGAGTCAGAAATTACTGATGGCTAGTATTCAGTCTTGGTTCTGTTTTGGGGTGGTACGGCTGAAGGTGCAATAAGCAAAATCGACGTTTCTGGCAAAAGCCCTTCATCAGGAATAAAGGCAGTGAGCCTGAAGCGTGGAGAGATAAGCTAGAGGAGGGTGGGGGTGGGGAGAGAGTAGCCATGCTACTCGGATGCTGCCTGAACTGCTGTGCTCTTCCAGCACCACTCATCCAAAATCTGGTTTCCAGCATCTGCAGTCATCGTTTTTACCTTTTTACCTGGTGCAATAAGGAAGCCTAGTGTTTGCAAGTAGCACAGGCGTACCTGAGTGGGCCCCAACACTGCATCTACATGCTGGTTAGTTTGATACGCTGTCTTTCACCATGCTGTAACTAGGCTGCGTGTCTGCTGTTCAGGAACTGGGAACCTGTAGGTGATTAAACTGTGGATGGAGCCAAGTTGTGACATGTACCAGCAAGTTCTTTTGAATGTAATTGCATTGAGATCTACAGCATAATCGGGTGCTCTTGATCCCTTTTGATTTGTACGTCTCCCTCAGGATGTGGGTGTTGTAGGCTAGGCCAGCGTTTATTGTCCGTTCCTAATTGCCTTTGCGAAGACGGTGATGAGTCGCCGTCTTGTAACAAAGCAGTTTGTGTAATGACATTATTCCAGCAACACTGTTGGGAATTCCAAGAATTTCAAAAGGGAGAAATGACTCAACTACTCCTAATTCTCTGTCAGGGCTGCCATTTGGAAAGCAGCCACTGTGAAGGGAGCTGTGTGCTTCCAGATCCTGCCACTTGTTTCCACGGCAACTTGGGATGGAGTGAGACATGCTGCAGGTCCCAGCTCAGCCTGTTTGGCTGTACCGAAGTCAGGGCTTTGTGGAGCTGCCAAGTGCTGTCAGATAGGTGGGGTGGTGGGGGCACCTCTTTGCAGAGATGTCCTTTAGTGTCATAAAGACAAGTAACTGAGAAAGGTCCTGCACTGAATAATTTAAATGTAAAAGGGAGTAAAAACCAATTTGTCAACTTGTGCATATACTTTCTTGCATATATTTAGCCACCAGCCTTAACCTGGAGATGAGCGTTTTAATAATGTAAGAGCCAGAACGTGTCTATGAAACCCTACCACAGTTAATTCGACACAGACACAGACACAGACACACCCACACACAGTATGATGGAACTCCAGCCACAGTCAATCTGCTGCTGCTATCAGGTTAACAGGCTCAACATTTATTTTCCACAAAGCGCTTCTTTTTCTTTCAAACCAACCTATTGTTTTACAGACTCTCGACCCTCCACACTGAAGCAGCCACCCACTCCTCTCCCAAGGGATTGACTGCGCAATATTTCATCCAAGTGCTACGATGCTTATGATGTGACTCGTGCCTGTAAATGATTGCTGACTATTGAACTATGGGAGGCATCATTTGTTCCTGTCATGACTTGATCTCCATCCTGCAGTCCTTCCACTGGAGGCTGGGGGGGTGCTCTCTGGCTCATCGAAGTGTTGCACTTTTATTTTTGTCAGGCTAATATAGGGTCTATAAGTTTGCTCGCTGAGCTGGTAGGTTTGTTCTCCAATGTTTCATCCCCATGCTAGGTAACACAATCAGTGAGCCTCTGGTGAAGCGCTGGTGTTCTGTCTCACTTTCTATTTGTGTCTTGTCTTGGTGATATCATTGCTGGTTCTTTTTCTTAGAGGTTGGTAAATGGGGTCCAAATCGATGTGTTAATTAGAGTTCTGGTTTGAATGCCAGGCCTTGAGGAATTCCTGTGTGTGTGTGTCTCTGTTTAGTCTGTCCTAGGATGGGTGTGGTATCCTCCTTCATCTATGTGTAAGGATACTAGTGATAGTGGGTCATGTCTTTTGGTGGCTAGTTGGCGATTGTGTATCCTGGTGGCTACTTGCCTGCCTGATGTAGTGTCTCAAATGTCATTTACAAAATACCCTGTTAGGACTGCAACAAACACTACAACAGGCAGGAAACTAGCCACCAGGATATGCAAACACCAACTAGCCACCAAAAGACATGACCCACTATCACTGGCATCCTTACACATAGATGTAGGACACCACTTCGACTGGAACAACACATCCATCCTCGGACCGGCTAAACAGAGACACGCATGAGAATTCCTAGAAGCATGGCATTCCAATGGAACTCCATCAATAAACACACCGATTTGGACCCCGTTTACCAACCTCTGAGAAAAAGAACCAGAAATGATATCACCCACCACAACAGACCAAGACACACAAATGGAAAGTGAGATAGAACACCAGCGCTTCACCAGAGGCTCACTGATGATGTTACCTAACGTGGTGATGAAACATCTGAAAACAACCCTACCAGCTTAGCGAGCAAACTTACAACCTGAGCTACAAATCTTCTCAAAAATTGCAACTAGGTGTCTATGCATTTTCCAGACATCTTCCAGATAACGTTTTCCTCCTGTGTTCCTGAGCTGGAAGTTGATGCCAACATCTACGTTTGGACCCCTTCAATGATGCACCCTGCTTTTTTTTTAAACCTGCCTGTTGGTTCTCCTCCTTTTGAGACAAACTGCAGTTTTACTTATTAAATGTGCCTAATCTGTCAGTCTGTCCACCACTAATGAGTTTTGGTTTCTTTATATTTTCCAGGGAAGTCTCTGTGGCAGCTTGTGCTGGAGCAGTTTGAGGAGCTGCTGGTGCGAATTCTCCTGCTGGCTGCCTGCGTGTCGTTTGTAAGTAACCTCCGTCCCCATCTTGGTGGGCTCTGCGGCCGAACCTGTGACCCGTGCTCCCCGCAGTCTCTGGGATCCCAGGCATCTTCTCTTGCTTGCCTGCAGTTTGTTTTACAAGTGCCCTCTTTACTGAGGCCGACTGGGAATGCGGGGCCGGGGTTGGGGGGGGGGGGAGGGGGGAGGAGGCTGAACTGTTCTGTCCAACCCTATTCCTCCCCGTGGTCACCTCTGTCCCAGGATTCAGCTGGGATTTCTTTCACCTGGAGTTGGAAAAGCTGCAATTGGCTTCTCAAATAGAACAAGCCCCCCCCCACCCCCCACCGAACCGTCAGTCCTGAGTGGATCAGGGGTGCGTTGCTTGAGAGATGAGATTCAATTGGATCCTTAAATCGAGTATTGGACAAATATTCGAATGGGTTTAAAAAAAAATTCACAAGGCTGTTAGGACACAGCGGGGGATTGGGATTAACTAAATGTCTCGCTCAAAGTGCCCAGCACAGCTACAATGGTCAGAAGACTCCCCATCAGTGCTATACATTTCAATGAACCTTTCTAGCTGGCTTCTCACTGAATAGCATTCAGCTTAGAATCTTCGATTCTCTACGGTGTGGAAACAGGCCCTTCAGCCCAACAAGTCCACACTGACCCTGCAAAGAGTATCCCACACAAACCCTTTCCTCCAGATTTAACCGTGACTAGTACACCAAACCTACACATCCCTCGACACTATGGGCAGTTTAGCAATGCCGATTCACCTAACCTGCACTTCTCTGGATAAACTTTCTAACCCCAATCTTGGTCAAGTTGCTAAAAGCAGCCCTCCCCAGATTATTACTGTTGCTAGTGAAAAATTGGATTTGGTTTCATGTGAAGCTTGTTCATTCTCCATCGGGATTGAATGTTTTCCGCGCAGGAATTCCTGACTTTGCATGTCACACTTACTGTTGCATCACTCTCCACTATTGCCCAAGGTTTTTCTGTTCATTCATGAGATGTTGGTGTGCCTGGCTGGCCAGCACTTACTCCCCATTCCTCATTACCACTTGTAGGGAGTGGTGAGCTGCCGCCTTGAGCCACTGCAATCCACAGTGCTGTTTGAGAGGGAGTTCCAGGATTTTGACTCAGCATCACTGAAGGAATGCTGATATATTTCCAAGTCAGGATTGAGTAACTTGGAGGGGAACTTGATGCCCTTGACCCTGTCCTTCAGGGTAGAAGAGGGTAGTGAGTTCAGAAGATCCAGTGAAGGGGCTTTGGCAAGATCCTGTAGTCAATCTCGTAGATGGTACACGTTGATGCCACTGTAGTAAAGGGAGTGAACGTTGAAGGTGGATATGGTGCCAATCAAGTGAGCTACTTTGCCCTGGTTGATGTCAAACTTCGAGTGTTGTTGGAACTGCGACCATTTAGGGAAGTGGGGAGTATTCCATCACACTCCTGACTTATGCCTTATGGATAGTGGATAGGCTCTGGGGAGTCGGGAGGTGACTGACTTGCTGCAATATTCCTAGCTTCTGATATTCGAGCTATTCTTCTTCTTCCTGTTCTCAACTGAGTGGAAGTCCTGATCTTTTACCTGCATTTCAGATATCCCCCAAGAATTCCCCGTATCCTGACTGAGTGACCATTCTCTCCAGTCAAAGTTGGAAGTTGAGAGCCTTGGCTCAAACAGACCTGGTTGGTGTTTGCTCTTCACATGAACAACCCAGTAACCATCACATTTACCCACCTGGCTCAAAAAGCCCAAATGGAGCAATCTGTAATGTCTGATCTTAATGTTAGTGACCAGTAATTACTGGGGGATAGAGATGTATGTATTGAGGATCCATCAATGTAATAGCTGTCTCGCTGCAGTGGCCATCCAGGCAGGTAGGCTAGTGGTATTATCACCGGACTGTTAACCCAGAGACCCAGTTAATGTTCGAGGATCCAGGTTCAAATCCTGCCAAGTCAGACAGTGGAATTTGAATTCAATAAAATCTGGAAGTAAGAGTCTAATTTATGACCATGAGTTGATTGTCAGAAGAATCCATTTAGTTCACGAATGTCCTTTAGGGAAGGAAACAGCCATCTTCACCTGGTCTGAATGACGTGTGACTCCAGACCCACAGCAATGTTGCTGACACTCCATTGCCTCTGGGTAATGCTGGCCTCGTCTGCAGTACCCACATTCCATGAATTTGTCAAAAAAAACACCATAAGAAATAGAAAGAGGACCACGTGGTTCAGTCCCTCGAGTCTGCTTCATTACTCAGTAAGATCATGGCTGCCCTGACATTCCTCACGCCCACTTCCCTGCCCTTCCCCGATCAGGAATCTACCTCCGCCTTAAATGCACACACAGCTCCACGGCAAGGAATTCCAATGACCCACAACACTCAGAAGAAATTCCTCCTTAGCTTGGTCATAAATTGGCATCCTTTTCATTCTGAGACAATCCCCTGGTCCGACACTGTCTCACGAGAGGAAGAGTCCTCTCAACACTTACCTGTCAAGCCACTTAAGAATCCAATACATTTCAATGAGATTATCTCTCATTCTTTTAAACTCCAGTCAGTAGAGTCCCAAACTGTTTAAACTTTGATCATTATCCGGGATCATCGCCGTGAACCTTCTGAACTGCCTCCAATGGCATGATATCTTTCCTTAAATAAAGAGACCAAAACTGCTCGCAGTATTCCCAATATGGTCTTACTGGGACTTTGTACAATTGCAGCAGAATTCCCTACTCTTCTACAGTCCAACCCCCTTGAAATAAGGCCCAACATTCCATTAACCTTCCTGATTACCTGCTCCTCCTGTAGGTTAGCTTTCTGGTTTTTAGGCTTATCCCAGAAACGATGACTCTCCTGCTCCTCGGGGGGCAGGGCTGACCTGCTGTGCTTTTCCAGCACCACACTCTTTCGATTCTGGGTTTTGTGCACAAGGACCCCCAAGTCCCTTTACGTTGCAGCTTTCTGTTCTTCCGAAACTAACAAGGTCTGTGTTGTCAGAGGTGGTGTGTTTGAGATGGCGCATAAGGAAGGGGATAATACAGCATAACAGGGGGAAGCCCCAACACTGCTCAGGCAGATAAAAATCATCTTACTGCATTGTTTGAAGATTTTCTTTCAGGTGTCATGCTCTTTTACACACGAGTGCAATGATTGTTTGGTATTTATGTGGGAGTAAACTATGGATAAATCAAATACCCTCACAGTAATGCTGATGGCATTTCAAAGACTTCGTCATACAGATGTAAAGCACAGACCCTTTGGTCCAGTTCGTCCGTGCTGACCAGAAATCCTAAATTAATCGAGTCCCATATCCCTCCAAACCCTTCCTATTCATATACGCATCCAGATGCCTTTTAAATGTTGCAATTGTACCAGCCTCCACCACTTCCCTTGGCAGCTCATTCCATACACCTACCACCCTCTGCGTGAAAAAGTTGCCCCTTAGGTCTCTTTTATATCTTTCCCCTCTCACCCTAAACCTATGCCCTCTATTTCTTTACTCCCCGCAACCCAGGGAAAAGACCTTGTGTATTTACCCTATCCATGCCCCTCCTGATTTTATGAATGTCTATAAGGTCACCCCTCAGCCTCCAACCTCCCCTAAGGATTTAATCAGGTGACAATGGTTTCATGCAGAGGGTGGTGCATGTAATGGAATGAGGTGCAAGTGGTAGCAGTGGTGGAGGGAGGTAAAGTTACAACATTTTAAAAGGCATCTGGACGGTTATTTGAACAGCAATGGTTGAGGGGGATATGGGCCAAATGCTAGCAAATGGGACTAGGTCAGATTGGGATTGCTGGTCGCCATGCGCAAGTTGGATTGAAGTGTCCGTTTCTGTGCAGTATGACTCTATAAATCTCCTGCTTTTGTTTTCCAGCACATTGTTTGAAATGTACGATCTGTGAGAAATGAAAGGATTTATCACTGCTCACTGATTTGACATAAGTTGGCTAAATTCTTGAATGGCCTCTTGCTATGGAAGGGTTAATACAGCAGTTCAACTTCAAGCTAAACAAAAAGGGCATGATCCTGAAAAGGGCTCCTCTGGGGTTATGAGAAATACTTTGAGATTCATGAGAAAGAATGAACCCTTATATGACACACTGCCAATTGGATGAGAGTTGAATTGTTGGGGTTTTTGTGCTCGGTCCCTCCACCCTCATTTGCCTTTGATTTTTTTGAATGACAGGACGATGGTCGTAAGCTGCATTTCACGTCATTTGTGGAAGTGTATTTTATTATCTGGGTATAGGAGCTATGTCAAGAGCGCTCCAAGGTTTTGAGTGTGTGAATCTGACTTTGAAAGTCTGAACAGAATGCGTCAGATAGATGGTCTCCGCTCACTCCAAAAAAGCAAATAAACATTGAGTTTAACTATATCCAAACAAACCCAAACATCCCTCACATATACAAGACTATATTTACAGGCATCGAGCCCTTGAGCTCTGAGCTGAACTGCACATACTGAGGGTTATTTGTTGGTTGGACAATAGGAAGCTGAGTCCTCCATCAACAACTTTGCAGTCTGGATTTCTTGAATTTTATTTATTCTTTTGAAAGCCCGTCCCGAATTGCTGTTCAGGAGATGAGCTACCTCTTGAACTGATGCAGTCCTTTGAGTGCGGATCACTCTCAGCACTGTTAGGAGGGCAGTCCCACGTTTTGACCCAGTGGTGTTGTTGCCAATCAGGATGCTGTGTGACTCCAAGAGGAACTTGCAAGTTGCAGTGTCCTTGTGTTCTTGCTGATCTTGACCTTCAAGATGATAGAGGTCATGGGCTTAGAAGGTGCTGTCAAAGGAGCCTTGAAGGATTGTTGCAGGGCATCTTGGAGATGGTACACACTGCTATCACAGTCGGTCAGTGCTGATAGGTGTGGATGTTGAAGGTAGGAGATGGGGTATCTATCAGGTTGGCTGCTTTCTCCTGGATGGTGTCAGGCTGTCTGTGGTGGTGTTGGAGCTGCAACCATCCAGGCAAGTGGGCTGTGTTCCATGACCCTGCCTTGTAGATGGTGGACAGGCTTTGGGAAATGAGCAGAGAGTTATGTATCAGAGAATTTGCAACCTCTGACCTCAGCTTATAACTATTGTATTTTTACGGCTATTCCACTTCAGATTCTGGTCAATCGGACCCCCAGGATGATGATTGTGGGGGATTTCATTGATGGTAATAATATTGAATGACATGAGGTCCTAGTTTGATTCCCCCTGTTTGATATGTTTTGAAGTTGTTAGTTTTAGTCGGGTTGCAGGCAAACCTTTCAGTTGTGCCGTCCAACATCCCACTTCCTATCAAATTGAAATCAAACTCAAAACCTCTGCACCAATTCTTTCCTTGATGCCTCCAGTTCAAATACGGTTAATTTAAGAAATGAGTTGATTGTCTGGGCTGGTGAATAAGAGCTCACGTTGTGCAAGGTGTTATCGCTTGTCAAGCAGCTCTGCTTGTATGCAAATCCATTCCTTGACCTTGTGCCACTGTATAAACCTGTACCTTCCATCCACACACCAGCCCCACATCTCTGAGATCTCTGCACTCCCCCCCCCCCCCCCCCCCCCCCCCCCCCATTCTCACCTCTCGACTGGCTCTGATTTCTATTGCTTAGCATCTTTACCATTCCCTCCCTAAATCGCTTAAAACCTATAATATGGCTACCTTTTTTTTGGTCATCGCTTGTAATGACCAATTTCCTCACACCGACCTCCACCCCACACTAAAGCCAACACCAACCCCCACATCTTTCTCCTCCCCCCACCCTCCACCCCAAACTGATCAAGTTTGAAGTTTGTGAATTCCGAATGGAATTGATGATGCTGCGATTCACAGTTTCAGCGTTGTGGAAATGTGGAAGTGGCCAGCCTTTCTGACGTTATTACACATGCAGTTTGTCCCCTGCAGAAATCAGGAGAAGAGGGTGTGGGAGATGTGCAGGGGGGGGGGGGGGGGTGTATCACTGTATCCAGCTGGGTTTCAGCAGTCTGCTCAAGCTGGGACTGTTGGCACTTTTCAGGTTCTTTTCCACAGAAATTACCAGATGAGTTGGAACCAAGTTTGAGGCATTGCTCAAGTGGGATTAAGTAGCATCCTATTGCTAACGTATCATTCCATTTCCATTCTGAATGTTATCCAACTGTCTGGCTTCATGAATTGCCATTTGTGACCATTTATACATGATTGAGCAGTGTCTGGTGATGAGATTGATTGGGGAGACGCACTGGATACCTGTTTGATGCCACTGAGTTTTAATGGAAAAGGCAAACTCGGTGCTGTTCAGTGATGTGCTGATTATTACTGGTTATTACTGGTTAATCCAGCTATTGCATTCTGTCCTGGTGACCAACTGTTTTTTTTTTTTTAAAAAAAAGCCTGTAATACAGTTTTCCCTAGTTCCATTGGACACCAATTTGCAACCCCTTTATTGCAATGTCGTTACCAATTTGTTCTTGCTCCGAATCTGTTTCTCTGTGCTTGGATTCAAAAATCTTGTCATTGAGAAACCTGAAAGTTTGCGATGAAGGCACCGGAAAATGTTCAATTTTTCAATTGTATTGCAAGCCACAGAAGAATAATGATCTTGAGCCCAGTTCCAGAGACTCATTGTTCAGCAGAATAGCTACTCCTTGATGACTCCACTTCAGTGATGACTCCAGTGTCTGTCTGCCTCACTTTGAAGGCTGTTTTGTTCCATGTGTGTAAGGTGCCCAGAGAAGGAGAAAGAAGAACTGAGTTCATGGAGTTGGATTGGGTTATTCCCTCCTCCAACTCTATTTTAATTTAGTTCCCTCCCTCATTCCCTGCCCTCTCCTATATTGGTTAGATACCTAACCCACCTTGGTGGGTAGTGCCTGATAATTGTTCCTTTAAGTTGTAACATGGGTGGGGAAGAAAATGTACCGTAGTTTACAAATGGAACTTGTAGAGTTGGGCTGGCTGTAAGAAATCAAGGATCCTGGTCAACTAACTTAACCCCGAACCTCAGCAGTGGAAGTGGCAAGGATAGTACAGACAAACACTAATGTGAACCTGTGTATTGGTTAGTGCCATATCAAACCGTGCATTTACCAAGTTAGCTGTTGGGGAACTTACAGCTATGGTGATGACACTGACTGACAGTCTATGAATGTAGAGCCATCCTGTTCAAATATATTTGATTTTTGAATGCTAATGTTATCAGAATGAACTATTGAGAGGAATCTTTTTTTTTCTTCAATACCCGTTAGCTTACACACCTCACTCTGCATTGTCTAAGTTAAAGTATGAAGATGACATTTATGTTATTGTCAAACAAGCCTGCCAAAACCAAACTTGAAAACTCTCAAGGTTGGCTGATGATTCACTGTCACCTCACCTAGCCTTTTGTATTTCTATCCAAAATTGTCTCATCTACTCCCACTTCATCTTGGCTCATCCAGTCACACCTTGGCTTACCCACCTCTTTCACCTTAACTCGTTCACCTCCTCTTATCGGCACAACCATATTTCATCTCAGAGCATTAGCTGTGCAACAATAAGCAACCAACGAGAGCTGCAGGTCAATATTACAAAGCTTTTACGCAGCGTTATGCAGAAATAGGAAAGCTACACTGCAACAGGTCAGTTGCTTCAACTGGACAATGCTGGAGTTAAAACCCAACACAAGCCTTCCCCACTCTAATTATCTTTCCTCACCCATAATGCCCCTCATTTTCTGTTGCATTCATGCCCATCCTTTTGGAAACATATACGCTCTCTGCATCGATTACTCTAGCTGATACCATGTTCCACATCCTGGCCTCTCCTTTTGGAATGAAGTTTCCTTTACTTGGTCAGCTATTATCATGACCTTTGTCCCAGACTCGCTGACAGTAAGGGAACAGCTTCTCCATGTTTTGCTCCCACCCTGAAACTCTTACCTTTTCATGTCAGATGGCTGTCAGTTGTGTTGGAAGCAATTGGAGAGGATTTTTAGGAATAGATTTAGAAAAACATGACATAATTAGGGACAGTTAGCTTTGTTGAAACTTTATTGCTGGAACAGCACAGCAGGTCAGGCAGCATCCAGGGAACAGGAGATTCGACGTTTCGGGCACAGGCCCTTCTTCAGGAATGAGCAGAGAGTGTTCAGCAGGAGAAGATAAAAGGTAGGGAGGAGGGACTTGGAGGAGGGGCGTTGGAAATGTGATAGGTGGAAAGAGGTCAAGGTGAGGGTGATAGGTCGGAGTAGGATGGAGGCGGAGAGGTCAAGAAGAAGACTGCAGGTCAGGAAGGCGGTGCCGGGCTGGAGGGATTCGGCTGAGACAAGGTGGGGGGAGGGGGGATGAAGAAACTGGTGAAGTCCAAGTTCATCCCCTGTGGTTGGAGGGTTCCCAGTCGGAAGATAAGACGCTCCTCCTCCGACCGTCGCGTTGTTGTGGTTTGGCGGTGGATGAGTCCAATGACCTGCATATCCTAGGGGGAGTTGAAATGCTGTGCTACAGGTTGGTTGGGTTGGTTCGTCCGGGTGGCCCAGAGGTGCTCTCTGAATCGCTCCGCAAGTAGGCGGCCTGTCTCCCCAATATAGAGGAGGCCACACCGGCTGCAGCGGATGCAGTAGATGATGTGGGTGGAGGTGCAGGTGAATCTGTGGCGGATATGGAAGTTTCCCTTGGGGCCTTGGAGAGAAGTGAGGGGGGAGGTGTGGGCGCAAGTGTTGCACCTCCTGCGGTTGCAAGGGAAGGTGCCGGGAGTGGAGATTGGGTCGATGGGGGGTGTGGATCTGACAAGGGAGTCGCGGAGGGAGTGGTCTCTACGGAAAGCTGATAGGGGAGGGGAGGGAAATATATCCTAGGTGCTGGGGTCTGTTTGGAGGTGGCGGAAGTGACGGCGGATGATGCGCTGTACATGGAGATTGGTGGGGTGGTAGGTGAGGACCAGTGGGGTTCTGACCTGGTGGCGGTTGGAGGGGCGGGGCTCAAGGGCGGAGGAGCGGGAAGTGGAGGAGATGCGGTGGAGGGCACCGTCGGCCACGTCGGGGGGGAAATTGCGGTTAGCTTTGTACAAGGCAAGTCATGTCGCACTAACTTGTTTAAATGTTTTGAGAAGGTGATCGATGAGTCCAGAGCAATGGATGTTGTACACACTGATTTTAGTAAGGCTTTCAACAAGGTCCTTCATGGTAGGCTCATCCAGAAGATTAAGATGCAGGAGATCCATGGTGACTTGGTCACATGGATTCTGAATTGGTTTGCCCATAGAAGATGGAGGGTAGCGGTGGAAGGGCGTTTTTCAGGCTGGAGGCCCATGACTAGTGATGTTCCCCGGGGATCCGTACTCTGATCTCTGCCGTTTGTGGTATATCTAAATGACTTGGATGAAAAAAATAGATGGGTAGATTAGCAAATTTGCAAATGATGCAAAGATTGATGGAGTTGTGGGTAGTGTAGAAGGTTGTTAAAGGATACAGTGGAATATAGATCAGTTTCAGATATCTGCAGAGAAATGGTAGGTGGACTTTAATCTGGGTAAGCTGAGTTGCTGCACTTTGGGAGATCGAATGTTAAGGCAAAGTGCACAGTTAATGGCAGGACTCTGAACAGCATTGATGTACAGCAAGATCTTGGAGTTCAGTCTGTAGCTCCCTGAAAGTAGCCACATAAGTAGATAGGGTGGTAAAGGTGTATGGCATGCTTGCCTTTATTGGTCAGGGAAGTGAGTACAAGAGTCAGGATGTCATATTGCAGCTTTGAGACTTTGGTTAAGCCACACTAAGGGTATTGCGTTCAGTTCTGGTCACCACATTACAAGAAGGATGTGGAGTCTTTGGAGAGAGTGCAGAAGAGGTTTGCTGGGATACTGCCTGGATTAAAGCTATAAGGAGAGGCTTATAACAAAAACTTGGGTTGTTTTCTCTGGAGCATCGGAGGCTGAAGGGAGACTTGATAGATGTCTATAAAATTGAGGTGCTTCAATCAGGTTGGCGGTCAGAGTTGAAATACCTAACACTAAGGGCATGCTTTTAAGGTGAAAGGAGATGGAGTTCCCGTTTTTGTATGAGAATGGTAGGAGTGTGGAACACATTGTCAGGGGTGCTGGTGGAGGCAGATACCCTAGGGGCACTTAAGGGGCTTTTAGATAAGCACATGAATATGGAGAAAGTGGAGGAATGTGGACCAAGGGCAGGCAGAAGGGATTAGTTTAATTTGGCATCTTAATCTTCTGAAAGGTTTTACCATGAGGGTCTTTGATGAAAGCCTTACTAAAATCCAGGTAGATAACTTCCACTGCTCTACCCAGTCTTGTGGGTTGGAGAGCTCATTCCTGTGCTGTTCTATGTATGTTATTATCTCCCCCCCCCCCCCCCCCCCCCCCCCCCCCCCGCCCCGCCCAGCCGTTGATCTTGTTCAGAGTGTTGCTAGTGGTTAAGGCACTGCATCTCCAATAAGTGTACAGCACCCAGGCAGGATGGGTGAAAGGTTAACTCTCAGCTGCTGTTGTCCTTAATCACGTTCTGTGCTGTTTGACGCGTTAAGTGTTTCCAGCACTTTATTTCCATTCCCAGCACCGCCTCTAATCTTTTCATTCAGCAGTGATGGATGTGGTCGTGGTTTGCGAATTGGGTCCTGAGGAGAACGAGGGGTGGGATGTGAGTGAGTGAAAGGTGGACGTTATTGTGGGAGGTCAAATAATTGGATCCAAGAGAGGTCAAATCGGAATATTTTCCAAATGACGTGACCAGGAAGACGGACCATCAAGCCAATTTTGTGTCCTGCAATAGGCATCAATAAACACAGTACAAGATGATGAATGGCATACTAACTATTACCCAAAATAGCTAGAGTACAAAACAAGACTGTTGCTTTGGTTGTATCGAGTCTCAGCCTGACCCCTGACCCCATCCAGAGCACACTGTTCAGGTTTGACTACCCCTGCTCGAAGGATTGTCAGTGATGGGGCTATCGATTTTCCCTGGAGTGATACTGGATCTTCAAAGGTTAAATTGTAAATACAGATTGTGTAGATTTTGAGTCAAAATGGAAGGACTGTTTCTGCTTCCCCACAGTGCAGATTGAGTCATTTGTAATTTGATTTTTGAGGCTGTGTTTGAGGAGGAGTTAACATTGCATTTACTCTCCAGCTCTGATAGTCTGAACATGTTCAATTGAGCTTAAAGGAACTCGTTTCTGTGTGTGTGTGTGAGAGAGATGAGCTTGGCCAATGCATGATGGGCAGAGTAAATAATCCATATATTATCACTGTCTAATTTAGTTGGTAACAGTCTCTCTCCCCTCTGAATCAGATGGTCCATGTCCCACTGGAGAAACACAAAAATGTACAATCCAGGCAAACTCTCCAGTTCCACGCTGAGGGATTGCTGGCTGATGTACTGCCTTTCAAATGAGATTTTCACCCAACAGCCTGGCTGTCCCTTCAAGTGGACATAAGGCCCTATAATACTCGTTGTTATACATTTTCTAATCAACTTGTTCTGAGCTGTTATTAAGGTGGCTCAGTGGTTAGCATCGCTGCCTCTCAGCATGAGGGACCTGCGTTCAATTCCAGCCTCGGGTGACTGTCTGTGAGGAGTTTGCACACACACTCTCCCCGTGTCTGCGTGGGTTTCCTCCGGGTACTCTGATTTCCTCCCACAATCCAAAGATGTGCAGGTCAGGTGAATTGACCATGCTAAATTGCCCATCGTGTTAGGAGCATTAGTCAGGGATATATGTAGGAGAATGGGTCAGGGTGGGTTACTCTTCGGAGGGTTGGTGTGAATTTGTTGGGCCATATGGCCTGTTTCCACACTGTAGGGAAATTAATCTAGAATTACACACCTCTGGAGCAGGTGGGACTTGAACCTGGGCCCCTCGGTCCAGAGGTAGGGACTGTACCACCACACCATCTTCTATGGCACTATTTGAGGAACAGCAGGAGAGTCTTTGCCTGGCCAATATTAATACTTGACCTTAAAATGGACTGTGCTTGGTCATGATCCCCTTGAGCTGTGGGAGATTGCTGTGTTTCCTACAGTGACCACGTTTTTAAAATCCCTTATTTGTTGTAAAGGGAATGGAATAAGAGCAAGGCAGTTGTGAGCCCACATCTGCGATATCGTTTAAACCTTTGGACTCCTGCTTTGAGCAAGAATATAGTTGTTTTGGAATCAGTTCAGTAAAGGTTTACTTGATTTACCCAAGGATGAAACGCTTAATGCCTAGTTTGGACCTATACCTGTCGAAGTTTAGAGGAATGAGGGATGATCTTTTGAAACTTTAGATCTTGAGGGGGGTTGAAAAGGTTGGATACCAGGAAGGTGTTTCCTTTTGTGCAGCAGGCTCAAATTAGGGGACATTGTTTAAAAATGAGGGGTGTCCCTTTTCAGACAAAGGGGTCCTTTTTTCTTCTGAGACCATCTTGAGTGAGGAATTCTCTTCCTGGGGAAAGCTAGTGGAGGCTGTACTTTGAAATCCAGTCACGGTTGAGTTAGAGTTTTGATGGCTAAAGGCAGCTGAGGGCTATGGTAATGGAAGACAGGGAAGTGGAGTTGAGCTCCCAATCAGATGAGCCATGACCTCCTGAAGGCAGAGCAGGGTCAAAGGGCTCAGTGGCCGACTGCTGTTCCAATGGAGAATCCTGAGGTCGTGAAAGACGCTATCTAAACGAAAGCTATTTTAACCAAATGCCTCACCAGCATGATAGAGTCCAGGAAATCTCACTGGTCCAACAGCATTGCTGATCTGAGATATCACTGAGAGGAATTGTGGCTATGCACACATTTAACAGGCTGGCCAGTTCCTTTCCTGGCTTAGCAGATTGTTGCTCTATGCTAATGATGCCACACCAGTATCCCACACTGAGAAACACCAGCAGCAGATAGAGAGACAGACTTGCTCATATCTTAGTTCAGTCAAGCTCCACGATCAGCTTCAGCAAGACCAATCTCATTGTCCAAGATGCTGCTATACCACCACCAATTGGCAATGATAATGTTGTTGTTGGCGTCACATATTTAAACTCCTCAAACACCAGCAAGCTGTCCCTTGCTGCTGAACTTAACATGTATCTCACAACCTGCAGCTGGAATGTCTAGGCTGAGCAAGAAAGTGTGGAGGAACAGAAACCTGACTTGGTTCCCACTTGAGAGTCTACAAAGCCTGTGTCCTCAGCACATAGCTGTACAATGGTGAGACAAATGTTAAGCCAGAGAAAAAGCTGCACAGTTTCTGGCTTCCCTGTCTGTCTCCGATTATATCTGCAACACCTATTATGGTTACCATAGTCCCAGCAGACCATAGGACTGCTCTTTCATTAGAGAGACCTGATTGGTGATGAGTTTAACCTGAAAGTCATCGCACCTCAGGTGAGGTAGAGAACAGGGCCCTCTGCTGTGGGAATTGAATTTCAGCATCAGTTGGCAGTACAAGGTCTCTCCTTACAATCCTGAAGGATGCTAATTCCTTCAGCATACACTCATTGTAGAATTAGCAATGGTCAGGTGGATTACATTCATTGGATGGATGTTGGCTGAATACCTGAAATGATGAAAGGGTCACAATCTCCACATGAAGAGCACCTCCAAGCAAGATGTAAAGATGGTGGATGCTGACAAGTGGAAGATGATCTCGGACAATCGTGGCTTCGGCAGGCTGACTGTTGGGAAGGCTGTTGGAAGAGCTGAGAGATCCTGAAAAGCTCAGACAGAAGAGGATACAGAGAAAACAGGGTGTCAGCAAATTGTGCACCTTCTCTGCCCACTGCCGTCCTCTACACCCAGTACAGCAGAGTCTGGCACATCAGACACTGAGGGTCCTGAGCCTCATTGGCCAAAGCTAAACACAGTCTAGATTAGAGTGGTGCTGGAAAAGCACAGCAGTTCAGGCAGCATCTGAGGAGTACTGTTCCTCGGACGCTGCCTGAACTACTGTGCTTTTCTAGCACCACTCTAATCTAGGCTCTGGTTTCCAGCATCTGCAGTCATAGTTTTTACCAAAGCTAAACAGAGTTGGCCAGTAAACCAAACTGATAGGAGGCGGACACTTAAATGACCTGATGAAAGTAGAATGCAAAGTGCTCCACTGCTGGTCTCAACAAACCGAAATTACCAAAAACCGAAATTACCAAAAACCGAAATTACCAAAAACCGAAATTACCAAAAACCGAAATTACCAAAAACCGAAATTACCAAGTTGAACTACTTTGCACTGAGGTCGTTTGACCGAAACGTCGATTTTCCTGCTCCTCGGATGCTGCCTGACCTGCTGTGCTCTTCCAGCAACACTACTCCAATATTGGTTTCCAGCATCTGCAGTCATTGTTTTTACCTTTACTGAGGTCTGAGAGCCTACTGTGTGAGGCCTTTTGCGCGGTGTGTGCAATTGTTACCTTACACCATCACTGATTTGTAATTACTTGAACCAGCTACTTCTCTCTGGAGGGAAAGCAGCCAATGATCTGTCGTATATGTCTGCTCTGGCCACACCCAGGTCTTTCAGAGTCCAAGCTGTTTCTGAATGCATCAAGTTTACCAATTCTTAAGTTATTGGCTGGAACCTTCAGTCCTGCTTTCCTTATTGAAGCAATAGCTAATAATCTCTTCAGGGTGTTCTGTGTGTACAAATGGACAATGGGTTCCTGTCCAAACCCCTGTAAAAACAATAGGTAGTGTCCAATGGCAGACTGATGACAAAATCTGGTGTGTGGGGAGGGATAGGTGTGTGCAGTCCTCACTTTTGCCTGTGTGATAATAAGGCCTTGTGTGTGCAGTAGGAGACTAGGACATGGGAGAGTTCAGACCCTAAAATTATTGAACTTGATATGGAGTCCAGAGGGCTGGAGGGTCCCCAAGTAGTATATGAGGTGGTGTTCTTCCAGCTTATGCTGATCTTGGCTGGAACATTGCAGTAAGCCTGAGACACAAACACTGGCCAGGAAACAGGGTGGTGTGTTAAAGTGGCGGGCAACTGGAAGCTTGGGTCTCTTATGCAGGCAGAACGTAGATGTTCTGCAAAGTGGTCACTTGCAGTCTGGCAGCCCTCTGAACTCTATATAGAGTTTAATAATTTTAGGGCCTGAACTCTCCCATGTCCTAGTCTCCTACTGCACACACAAGGCCTTATTATCACATAGGCGAAAGGGAGGACTGCAGATGCTGGAGATTAGAGTCTAGATTAGAGTGGTGCTGGAAAAACACAGTAGGTCAGGCAGCATCCAAGGAGTAGGAAAATTGAAGGGCTTTAGCCCAAAATGTCGATTTTTTTTTTTGTATTTTTTTTTCCCCCTGCTCCTCGGATGCTGCCTGACCTGAATTGCTTTTCCAGCACTACTCTAATCTCGACTCTTATTATCACAGCATGCCATTACACACTATCAATTGTTAGCCATTAACACCTATTCACCCTCCTAACCAGATTATTGTCCACTCCTTTGTGTCTCCAAGAGCTCTTCTCTCTCTTTGGGCTCTATGCTCACCTATCATTTACCCCTTACCCCCTCCCCCCACCCCATCTTCTGCATATAAACTGCCATTTTCCTTGCTAACATCAAATCTGAGGAAGGGTGACTGGACCTAAAACATTAACTCTGATTTCTCCTCACAGATACTGCCTGACCTGCTGAGCTTTTCCAGCAGTTCCTTTTTATTAGAACATTTGCTCTCTGGGAGATTTAGAAGCATGAGCATGGACACATAACAAACACTGTAGTCCTTAATAACGTTAAGATCATAGCCTGGTCTACCTACAATGATCATTTAGCAGAGTTTAGTATTAATGTATAATAAATGTGTTACTGTGAAGACCAAGCTGGGAGACAGTGTTTGACTTTGTCTTGTCTGTCTTTAACGAACTCAAATTTAATGCAGCAGCAAATCACACAATGAAATGTGATTGTATGATTAAGCATCACTTAGTTGCCCTGGAGCCACTGATGAGGAAAACTGTTCCCCTGCAGAAAAGACAACCAGCTAATGTTGTTTACGTCCTTTTTGTTGGATCTGGACTTTAGTCATTTTAAAAATTCACGCATGAGATGTGGGTGTCATTGGCTAAGCCATCATTTATTGCCAATCCCTAATTGTCCAGAAGAAAGTTAAAAGTCAACCACAATGCTGTGGGTTTCGAGTCACACGTAGGCCAGGCCAGACCAGGTCAGGATGGCAGCTGAGAGACAGTGAGGATTGCAGATGCTGGAGATCAGATTCGAAAAGTGTGGCGCTGGAAAAGCACAGCCGGTCAGGCAGCATCCGAGGAGCCAGGAGCGTCGACGTTTCGGGCAGAGGCCCTTTAAGGTTGGCAGTTTTCTTTCCTCAAGGATGTTAGTGAGCCAGACGAGTATTAACAGCAATCCGTGGTCATTGCTGAAGCTATGGTCACCATTAGACTCTTACTTCCAGATTTATTTCATTGAATTCTAATTCCACTATCTACTGTCTGGTCATGTTTAGAACCTGGGTCCCCAGAACTTTCCCTGGATCTCTGGTTAAATTGCCCAGTGGTAGTACCTCTAGGCCATTGCCTCCCCTGTGACATGATGACCCAATGATAATCTATTTTAGTTTATTGTCGTTCAGCGATGGGAGATGATGCCTCATCAGTGACTGTGGTGCAGTGACTGGGTAAGGGCTAAACAATAGCCTGATTTTTAAGTTCAGTTTTAGCACCCAGACTGTTCCGCTGGGGCAGGGGAAGCTGAAGTATTGCAGTGCTCGTATTTTTCCCCCAGTCATGGGACTGATCCCTTGTCGGACTGCAGTCTATCCTCTGGGCCTCTCCTAAGCCCCTGCTCCCCCACAGCACAGGCTGCTGTAAATCCTGGCCACCTGCAGCTTCCTCCAGGCAGCTTGAGGAGCACCTGAACTCGCGTCTGGGATGGGTCAGGGAGGGATTTCTGGAGGCCTCGTTTCAGTCAGGCTCTGATGTTGATGAACTTTGCCTGGTGATAAAAATTGGTCCCTGGGTTCCGTGTGAAGCTTGTGTGCGGCTTGTTGTAGAATCCTTTCCTAGCAGGTCTGATTACTATTTACCCCATTCACTTCCGCCAGTCCATGTCGAGCTGCGCTGGTCCCAGGAGCCTGTAGAAAGGAGGCGATGAGTTGTGGAGAAAAGCTGGACGCTCCACATTGGATCTGTTACTTGTTTAGCGCATGGCCTGACAGTGCCTGAAATAAAATGTTTGGATTGTGATAGGATCCCTTTGGAATAGGGATTTGTTAAACAAATTAGTGAGCAAATTGATGAAAAATGAGGTGGATTCTGAAGTGCTTTTGATGGGAATTGGATAGATTCATTTGTTTGAGTTTTGTACTTGTTTCCTTGTTAACGTGGCGACTACTGAAGTGTGAAGGGAGGGAATTGGAAAACGTTTGACTAACTTTAGTCGTGTCACCACATGCAGCCTGTCACAATGAAACCCACAGGGGAGAGTCAGAGCTGGACAATTTATCTTTCAGTAAATACTGAAGAAGCCTACAATCTTTGTGACAATGTGGATGGCTTGTCAGCCGAATGACTTTGCCTTTATGCAAATTTGAGCTTCTAAATGAAGCAACATGCAAATTCAAGCCCCACAGTGTTGGTGGAGAGTGAGGCACGTTGCACAAGGTCTCTCTCTCTCTAGACCACACCATGTGAGCTCGAGTTAACCATCTGTTGGCCGTACTGAAATAGTTAACCGTATTACTGAAGAACGCTCAGTCATCCCAGAGTTAGCACAATTGCTGATATTCTTTATTCTCAAGAGCAGATAGAGATGGGCAACAAATGATGGCCTTAACAGCAACAATGCATTCCAGGAAAGAAGCTAGGGTTACGTTTTGTTGGTCATTGGCTGCATGTTTCCCGCCCATTCCACTGGGTGGAGTCTTGTCTCCAGGAGCATGCATGTGTCAGTTATGGTATAGCTGAAAATGTGTTGCTGGAAAAGCGCAGCAGGTCAGGCAGCATCCAGGGAACAGGAGAATCGACGTTTCGGGCATAAGCCCTTCTTCCTGAAGAATGGCTTATGCCCAAAACGTCGATTCTCCTGCTCCTTGGATGCTGCCTGACCTGCTGCGCTTTTCCAGCAACACATTTTCAGCTCTGATCTCCAGCATCTGCAGACCTCACTTTTTCCATCTGGATCTCTGTCTGTTCCCCTGGCCTGTGCAGGAGCTTTGGCAACACTCCTGCCTTGGTGGAACCTTGCAGCAACGATGTGTGGGTCAGATGTAGTGCCTTGGGGAATTGCTTGGGCATCCTCTTACTGCCCTCTGACTGGATACCTCGTTGGTGTAACTGATGGAAGTGGACCTGGGCTCCTTAGTTTGTCTGAGGACGTTCTTCCTGCCAACCTATCCCATTTCCAACACTGCATGGATCTCCTGGGAAAGAGGGCATCCGTGTGCAAGTGAGGCCCCAGCTGAGATCTTCCCTCCCTCTCTCTGCTCTAGGAAAGCCAGAAAGGGTTAGAATTGCAACCTGACAACATTGTCTGCAATTTCCTGCCACCCCCCACTGCCCCCTCCCAGCCACCACCACTCACTGCCAGTGTAGGGGATATTCAACCAGTTATGCCTGGCGCCCCCCCCACCCCGTTACCCATTCTGACTCCCAGAATGATCCCATCCCTCCACACAGTATTGGAATGTCTAGAAGGGAGCTTACTTTTCACAAAACTCACAAAAAGGAAAATTGGCCAACTGTGTGACTGCCACCCGGGTGGCACAGATTGGAAATATTAGCGAGGGACACGTTAATGTTAGTCAGAAATAGATAGTTCCTTCACAAGCTCTTTGTTTTTTATTTATTTATTTATTTATTTATTTATTTATTTATTAATTTATTAAAATGTGTGTTTTATTATTTAGGCACATGGTGAAGCCAATCTGAGCACCACTAAGCTACATGACTGACCATTTAGTCTGTCTTTGCTGAAGTTCCTTGAGGAAGGGGTGTTGGGACTGTCATACCAGGAGATCTCTCGGCTCTTCCTGAGGTGGCACTATAGGATCTTCTACATCCGCCTTAGGACGGCACAAGGATTAATGTCACATCTGACATATATATGTATCTGTTCACATGCAGGGCTTTTGATGACTGTACCACGAGCATTCGTGTCAGGGTAGATGTGGTGTTTCGTCTCCTCTCCAAATTACTCTCAATTTGAACCTTCGTGTTCATTCCATAACAGGGAGGTTTGTTTTTCTTTTTGGCTTCTTTGTACCTTGCAGACTGAAATGTTCTGTCAGTGGTACTTTTTCAAAGCCATGTTTACAGCTGGTGACACGTGAATGAAATGAAACTCATTATAAAGAAAGAGCCTGAAGTGAAACAGTGTTTGACACTCTGTGCTCACTGAGAGCAGTGTACAATGAGCTGTGTAATTTATCATCAACCCTGTGTCGTTTTAATTGAGTTGAGTGTCCTTTTGAGCTCTCAGCTATTGTACTCTTGAAAATGATAGGGAGCCTCGTCCCATTACTTTCCCTGCCCCCTCTCTCCTAAGCCAGCAATATGACCTTGGTTACAAAACAATGTGTGCTGACGCAGTATTTGTGTGCTATCTCAGTGACAACATGGTTCAGTGTTGTACATAGATCGTGATGTAGTTTATTCTCTATTCTAATCAACAAGAAAATATCTGAGCTCTGTGCTGGTTAATCATCACAAAAATACACTGGCTGCAGTTTCAGCAAGTCAGAGGCTAGGAATCCTGATGTAAGTAACTCACCTCCTTGCTATCCAAACCACATCCGTTATCTATAAGGCACGAGTCAGGAGAGTGTGATGGAATACTCCCCACTTGCCTGGATGAGTGCAGCTCCAACGACACTGTGGAAGCTCAACACCATCCAGGACAAAGCAGTTCACTTGATTGGCACCACATCCATCATCTTCAATGTTGATTCCCTTCCCCACTGATGTACAGCAGCAGCTTGCACCTCCTGCAGGATACATTGCTGTGACGTACCAAGGCTTCTCTGACAGCATTTTCCAAATACGTGACCTCCACCATCCAGAAGGACAAGATAAATGGGAACAAGTTCCTGTTCAAGTCACTCACCATCCTGACTTGGAAGTATATCTCCGTTCCTTCAGTGTTGCTGGGTCAGAATCACCAACTGTGGTGTTGTGTGACTTGTAATCCATGAATTGACAAAGAGTAGCCCCCTCCCCACCACCTTGAGTGTGATTGGGGAAGGGACAGTCAGTGCTGGCTTAAGTGATGCCCACATTCCATGATTGAATAGCAGGGGGTGGGGAGGGGAATGGGAGCAGGAGGAGGGATGGGGAATGGGAGCAAGGGATGCTGGACAAGAGGAAAGGGAGCATGGTGTGCAGGGGGAATCAGGGTGCTGTGGGGCATGGGAGTAGGGAGTGGGAGAGGGATGGGGAAAGGGAGCAGGGCGTGCAGGGAGAATTGGAGTGCTGTTGGCGGGGGGAGGGGGAGAGAAGAGGGACAGGGAGGTGATGGGGGGGTGTGGAACTGCTGTATGGAGCAGGAATAGAGGGGTGAATAGGTTGTTGCGGGATGATTGGAGAGCTCTGGAGTGGGGAGCAGGTTGGGGAGGAGTTGGGGGGAACAGTAGGCTTTTGTGAGAAATAGGGCTGGGCTGCTGGTGAAACCAGAGCTTAACGTACACCGAGGGAGGGTTTGGTTTTGTGATGAAGAGTAGCTTCACCTGGAATCTCCACCTGGTTAGAGAGGGTCCTCGGGTTTAATCTGCACTTGTACTGGTTACGTGGCTAAGTTGGTCGAGTTGAACTCCCAGTGCTCATCAGTCGTCCGTCTTGTATTTCAGGTCCTGGCATGGTTTGAAGAAGCCGAAACCATCACTGCCTTTGTGGAACCCTTTGTGATCCTTCTGATCCTGATTGTGAATGCTCTGGTCGGTGTGTGGCAGGTAAGAACTTAACAGCACTACGTTAATCTACTCCTCGTCTCGGATATTCCGATTTTAAACCCGACTCTCTAGGAGCAGTCGGCCTGGTGAACTTCCTGAGAGGAATCAAACACGGGCGAGCTATCGTGAGGACAATGATGGAGGGCAGGAGTCCTCCTGTATCTCAGCCTGACCCTGGCCAGGGGTAACAATCGCTGCAACCTCCACACAGCGTTGGTCCGGACTGAGACCCGAGACTACTCCTTGGCTCCAGTGGCTCACTCATACCCCTCACCGTCCGTTCACCTCAACCAAAACCACCTGTGGTTAGTGGTGCTGCCTCAAACTCGTGGGCAACTGTCTGTGTGGAGTTTGCACGTTCTCCCCCTGACTGCGTGGGTTTCCTCCCACAGTCCAAACCGCAGGCTAGGTGGACTGGCCATGGGAAATGGAGCATTACAGGAATAGCGTAGGGGGTGAGTCTGGGTGGGAAGCTCCGCGGAGGGTCAGTGTGGATTCGATGGGCCGAATAGCCTGCTTCCACACTGTGTAGCAATTCTACGATTCTAAAACAAAAATGTCCGATTCTGAAAAGACAGCCAACTCTACCTGCAAAAAGTGCTTAGGAACTCAGCTGGTCTAGCAGCGTCTGTGGTGAGAGAAATAGAGTTCACTTTTCGAGTTCAGTAACCCGGTGTTAGATCACACTTGGCATGGCTCTGGTCTCCACGTTCCAAAAGATTTGCATGCATTGTCAAAGATGTGAATAAAAAAGATTTACGTGGACAATACCAGAGTTGAGGTGTTCTAACTAACAGCAAAAACTGACAGGCTAGAGGTCTCTCTAGAAAAAAGAACACCAGGTAAACTGAGCCCTTACAAATTATTGAATGGATTCACTGAGCTGGATGTAGAGTAAATGTTTCTAATGAGACCGTTCAATACTCAATATAATTAGTCTCTGATAAATCCTTTAATGAATTCAAGTGAAACTTTTTTTTTAAAATCCCAGACTAGTCTGAATGTGGAACTCCCTGCTGTTGGAGTAAAGTAGCTTTTAAGAGAAAGCTGGATAATACACGAATGAGAGAGGAAGTGAAGACAATGTGGGGAGAAGTGGAACATGAATTATCAGTGTGTAGATCAATCAGGCTAAATGGCCTGGTCTGTTTGTGCTGTAAATTCCTTGTAAAAACAAGGAAATTAAAAGCACAATTTTGTGGATATATTGTGACTGGGAGGTAAGCGTTCTGGGTAATAGGATCTTTAGTAGGATATTGGAAAAGGAAGAGTAATGATGTAATCTCATCAGAACATACAAAATAGCAACAAGGATAGTCCATTCAGCCCCTCAAACCTGCCCTGCCATTCTAGAAGATCAAGCCTCAAATTCTAAAGCTCAAATGGATAAAGGCCTAATCTGTTTAACAGTTCTTTAATAAATCAACCGAATGAATTATTTTGTACCGTCTCCAATGCCTGCACGACCTTCCCTAAATACAGCGACCAAAACTCTGCACAATATTGTAGGCATGGCCTCCTCAATATCCTTTACAGTTTCAACAATGCTTCCTTATTTTCAAACTTGAACCACTCTAGCAATAAAGGCCAAAGTTCCATTCGCCTTCTCGGTTCCTTGCTGCTAACTGTTGTGATGTCGTGCACCAGAATTCACTGATTCCTCTGGGCTGCACTTTTTATTTTGGTGTCTCATTTCATTTTGATAATAGTGTGGAGACAGAATCAAAAGGTAAAGTGCATGATCTCCTGCTTTCCTAGATTAAACCCCATCTGCCTTGTTTTGTCCAACCCATTTTCCAGCCACCTATATCCCCCTTTGCAGATTTCTTGTGTCCTCATCACAACCTGCATTCCAATCTATTTTTATATCATCAGCAAAATTGGCTAGGTTACACTCTACAAGAGTTCATCAAAGGGGTTTAAATCCAAGTGAACTGGTTTGGAGAATTGATGTTTCGGGCGTAATCCCTTCATCAGGAATGGGGCTTATGGGCTGAGGGGCTGAGAGATAAATGGGAGGGGGCTGGGGGTGGGGCTGGGAATGTGATAGGCAGATGAAGGTGGGGGTGAAGGTGATAGGTCAGAGGGGAGGGTGGAACAGACAGGTGTTACACACCAACCAACCCCACTGAGGCTGAACACTTCAACTCCCCCTCCCACTCCTCCAAGGACATGCAGGTCCTGGGCCGCCTTCACCACCAAACCCTCGCCACCACCTTCCACCTTGGGACCCTGCAACCACATGGGATCAATGTGGTTTCTCATTTCCCTTTCTCCCCCCCCCCCCCCCCCCCCCACCTTATCCCAGTCCCAAGCCTCCAACTCGGCACTGCCCTCCAGACCTGTCCATTGTCTTTCCCATCTATCTCCTCCACCCTCCTCTCTGACCTATCACTCCCACCTTCATCTATCACATTCCCAGCTGTCTTCCCCCGGGCCCACAAGCCTCATTTCCTGATGAAGGGCTTTTGCCCGAAACGTTGATTCTCCTGTTCCTTGGATGCTGCCTGACCTGCTGTGCTTTTCCAGCACCACACTCTCGACTCTGATCTCCAACATCTGCAGTGATCACTTCCTCCTTTGGGAGTTGTTTGCAGACCTCCTGATAGTAGTGATGTAGAGGGGATGGGGTTTGTGGAATTGGGATATTTAGATAGTGAGTTTAGAGACATGTAATTTTAATTTTCGCAAAATAAGAGACATCAGCCTGTAAGATGAGTTAATTTCACGGTCAGCATTTAAACTTGTGTTTCTAGATTATTATTGAATTTGAATTTTACCATCTGCTGTAGTGAGATCAGTTCCCTAGAACATTACTTGGGTGTCTGGATTAATTGTCTAGAGATCATATCACCAGGCCGTCACTAACCACCCACTGAATTGTATTGTGTCCCAACTTGAGTGTGTTGATCCGTCAATCCGTACTCGAGAAATGAACCCGTGTCTGTACCCGACCACCTCGGAGACCACACGCACAACAACCGAGCCGGTGCTCTTTGGAACGTCCGCCCCAAGCCAACATGCCTCATTCTTAACCTGGCTCACAAGTGGTTTAGCTACTCGTTCAGGTTTGTAAGACCTGCCTATATTCTGAGTGAGTAATGCAGGATGGGTTTACTTAAATGACTCCATTTTAAAAGAAACTGAGTTTGGTAACAAATATCATGCTGTTAAGTTGGATATTGTGGAACTGGATGCTGTCTTGGTCAGTGATGTCTTGCTTGCAAGGCATGTATTTTCACATGGGAGTTGCACCATTGACCTTACATGGTCTGTGGTATACTGCTGGTTGATAAATGCTTACAATATGTTATACCCCTGGGCACAACACTGCTAAGTATAGTTAACGTCATGTTTGACTCTCGGGTAGTTTCATTGTTTGTACCCAATTTACAGGAAAGGAATGCGGAGAATGCGATTGAAGCACTGAAGGAGTATGAACCAGAGATGGGTAAGGTTTACCGAATGGACAGGAAAGCTGTACAGAGAATCAAAGCCCGGGATATTGTACCTGGAGACATTGTGGAAATTGCAGGTGAGTGACCCCCTTGGTGGTCAACCTGGTGCCTTTGTGCTAATGGTCTGTCTCGAGCATCAGCTGCCTGTTGCAATCATCAGACCCTGTGACAGGATGAAACTAATGTGTGCATATTTAATGCAATTCCATTGTGGCTTGAAAGTTTAAAAGATATTATTTCAGAATGCAATTTCTGTAGTACTTCACACAAATGTATCAAACTGCCCACGTGGACTTAGTGAGAGAAGCAGCACAGTGCAGACAGGGTAAAGGCCCTGATCTCTCCCAGTGACCCTGCATTTACCATGACTAATCCACCTGACCCGCACATCTTTGGACTCTGGGACAAAACCAGAGCACAAGGAGAACATGCAAACTCTCCACAGACAGTCGCCTGAAGCTGGATTTGAATCCAGGTCCCCTGGTGCTGTGAGGCAGCAGTGCTAACCACTGAGCCACCGTGCTGCCCTTGGTCAAAATACCATGTAAGGTGCTCCTTTCAAGATGCTTCCTCCTTGTCCTGTGATGTGCTGTCTAGCAACTCCTGCTGTCGGTCCAGGGCTGTGGTCATCTAGTTGGGGATCACTATGGGAGAGTGGAGGTGTGTGGAGGCTGGGATGTCAAGATGGGCTGGGGCATTGAGATTTGGTTTAGAGGGGCAAACGTGGCAGTTAATGTCATTCTACATCCTGCGGACCCCCACACTTGTCATCAACCGGGCTGCCCATTCACTGCCCAAAGCAGCTGGCAACTTTACACACAGTTAGATAATCAGGATAAAATGCATGTAATTACCAGGATACCGATCGCTTGCTCCTCTTCCTGATGTGTGGGAACTATTAAATCCATCCGAAGGGAGCACTGCCCAGTGCCTAAGTGAGGAGAAGGCAAGTGTAGCACTCTCTGGATTGTCAGTCTAGATGTAGTCCTGTCCTGTCTCTGCAGTGCCACTTGAAGATACTGCCTCCTGATTCACAGGTGAGAGTGCTATTACTGAGCTACAGCTGGCTCAGTTAGGCAGGACTCTCCCCTCTGCCTCCTCCCTCATGGCACTTAGCATTGTAACCCCCTCCCCCGCCCCCAGCACAGATTAGATGCTCTCCGTGGGGATCATCCACAGCAGATCACTTGGGGCTTCCTTGAGATTGATATTATTTTGGATGCCAACCATTAGAAACACAAACAGGAGTAGGCATTCAACTGTGTAACCTGTTCCAGCTTTGATCCCTTTAGTTCTAAGAACTATATTTAACTACTTGAAAACATTCAATGTATTGGCCTCAACCACTTTCTCTGGTAGAGAATTCCACAAACTTGCCACTCTCTGGGTGAAGGGATTTCTTTTCATTTCAGTCCTAAATGACCTACCCAAATGGTTGTGACCCCTGGTTCTGGACTCCCTGGTCATCAGGAACATCCTGGTTCTGGACTCCCTGGTCATCAGGAACATCCTTCTTGCGTTCACCTTGTCTAGTCCTGTTAGAATTTTCTAGGTTTCTGAGATTCGTCCCCATTTTTCTAAGCTTCAGTATAGTCCATTCTCCTACCTAAACCAAGGTTCCATTAAAACTACCAAGTTCACGTCTGTACTTTTGATCCGACTTCAGAGTTCTTATGTTTTCTCTGGAAATTCAAAACTGGCTTCTGTGCCCAAATATTGGGAGCTATTCAAAGGGTTGGGATTTTACTCGTGTAACTGTATTAGCGAGTTTTGAGAAGATTTATAGCTCAGGTTGAGGTTTTGGATGTAGGTTTGCTCGCTGAGCTGGAAGGTTCATTTCCAGACGTTTCGTTACCTTACTAGGTAACCTCTTCAGTGGACCACATGCGAAGCAATGCTGAAAATTCCTGTTTTCTATTTGTGTTTGGGTATCTTTGGGTTGGTGATGTCATTTCCTCTGGTGAAGTCACTTCTGGTTCCTTTTCTCAGGGGGGTGTAGATGTACCATCGGCTCAGCGAGCAAACCTACATCCAATGCAACTGTATGTTTGTGAGTGATACTAGTCGAACTGATGCAGGATTGCATTGATTTACCATTGGTGTTGTGACTGATATTGTAATTGGCATAGTTCAGGGGTGTGTTTGTATTGGAATGAAGCCTCCAGTGCAGCTGGTGGAGTTGGGGTTATTGAGGGGAACTTTGGACCCATCTGACATGCCTGGGGCAACTTGAACTTGAACCCAGACTTCTGAGCCAGATGCAGGGACTCTACCACTGCACCACATGACCCCGTGTCGTGGTAAAGTCTCTGTGTAACTAGTGTAAGTTAAGCCTGTGATTGATGTGTATAGTTAGGGCTTTTCTCCTTCTGTTTTGTTGTTTTCTTGTTCATGGTAATTGTGTTATAATGTGGGGAAAATTGACTGAATGTTAGATGTAATCAATCCCATAATTATATTGCCACAGATCACTAATTATAGAGAATGCTAAACTGTTGATTCACAGAATAGGTATTAAAGTTAATTGGAAATTTCACTCAAGGCTTTTATAAAATAACATCATGGTTTTGAAGTATGACATTGTCTCTGCAGTTTCAAAGTTGTGATTACAGGAATGTTTTCCCTCTTTGTATTTATCATGCCAACGAGTCAACACTGCTCTGAGCTGTGTGGCATTTGCGAAATGGTCCTGTCAGCTGGAGGGAAGGTTGGGGCGACGATGGCTCTCTGGACGGTCAAGGGCTTTAAAATGCCAAGGTTTTGTTTTCATTTCTTCAGAGGAGGAATCTTTGAATTAATTTGGGTGTGTGAAGGCGTTGGAGCAATGGTCATGCTCATTTGTCCCACGTGGTCTGATCTGTCTGATTCCCTGTTTGTTCAGACTGACTGGAGGGGACCATCGTTTGATCTTTGCTCCGCCGTAGTGCGTCCACCCTAATTTCAATCTTGTCCTCAATTTTTTGTGTTTTACAACCAAGGATTGACACTGGCCACCCTCATCTCCCCTCTCTCATTCCTCAGAGCAGCAGGAGCTTTCACCGTAAGAATCCCTTCAGTGTGGAAACAGGCCATTCGGCCCATCGAGTCCACATTAACCCTCGGAACCACCCCACCACCACCACCCAACCTATCCCTGTATTTCCCATGGCTAACCCACCTAGCCTGCATAGTGCCCAGGGATATGGGAAAGTTAGCATGCCCAACTCACCTAACCTGCACACCTTCGGTCTGAGGGAGGGAACTCTGGGGAAAATGTGCAATCTCTACACAGACTGTCTCCCGAGGCGGGAATAGAACCCAGGCCCGTGGCACTGTGTTCAGTAGCAGTGCTAACCATTCAGCCATCGTGCTGCCTCTGTAGGGAATTTCCCTCCCTCCTGCTACTCGGAGACACTGACTGAAGATATGTGTCCCGTTCAGTCCTGACATTGGCATTGACTCGCTGCTGAATATAAGATCTCTTCATTAGTATAAGGTTCCACTGCACCAACCCATACCCACTGAAGTGCAGCGAACATGAAAAGCCAGCCTGATCATAAAGTCGCTGTTGAATGAGATGGCGTCTCAGTCCCTCGGGTAGCATGGAAAGACCTGTTCATCTTTTAATCCTTTTATATTTCCACTATACTGCTGGAGACAAAATATCTTCTGTGTACAATCCACTATTTTTAGATCTGAGTTGCTAGATCTCTGAGGTCTGGAATGAGGGGGGGGTGATATGCTGAAATGCCGGCCTTGAAGGTTTCATTAGAAATACATTAAAAAGTTAGTGGATTTTTTTTATAAAAAGAAAACCAAACTCCATGGAGTAAACAACTTAGTAACTTGGCAGGAGAGGAGACGGGAAGGAGCACGGGGATATTTACTGAAGCCACCCCTCTTTATAAAGGATTTTTGTTTCACTGTTATGGCACCCTCTATGATCATTGTGCTTCTGAAACCATTCCAAGTGTTCATTCCCGCACTCTGTCCTGTTTGTAGCTGGAAAGCCTTTGTTTTGTAATGTGTATGCCGTCTCCCAAAACAGCGACTTGTGAAGCGAAAGGGGTTTTGTTTTGTGTGTGATTGTGATTCTAACAGGGAGTTGCTCTGGAAAGGAGAGGTGTCTCTCAAATGCATTCTTTTGACCAATGGCCTAAGTGGGTGAAAGGTCATCACCAAACCTTCCTGCGGCTTTCGGTGGGACAGGCTGCCAACCTCCAAGCCCACGTTTGACTCAATTTGGTGCTGCTGTAAGGAATAAGGGTAGAGTTGCCATAGTCCTCCCAGTTGATAGGGCAGCTCTCTCTCATTACAGAGAGATGACTGGTGGTGGTTTAACCTGAAGGTCAGGTGAGGAGGACAGTCCTTCATGGTAACCTCGGGCAGTACGGAAATTGGTGTCATGCTGCATCGCAAATCCAGCCAACAGCATTAACTGGCCCCCAGATAGTAAGGAGTACTGCAGAACAGAGTAAACTGTGCCTATCAGCCATTGCTGTATCCACAGGTCCTGACCTAGGGCCCCTGCCACACTGCATCAAAACTCCATCCTTGATTCTCCTTGCCCTGTCTGTCATAGAGCCAGATAACAGCGTGGAAACAGTGCCTTCAATCCAACTCATCTTCAATCGTCAGCGTCAGGGTCATTCTTGCTATTGTTGTGTGTCCTTGGCTATTGGAAGGGAGGACTCTCAAACACAGGAAGGGGCTCTGGCCCATTCTGCCTCTGCAGTCCCACACCCACCTCTCCCCATAGCAATACAAATTCTCTCCCTCTGTCTCGTTAGTTACCGACTCCACACCACCCTGTCAAACAGCACATCCCAGATCCTAACTACTCACTGCTGCGTTTTTTAAAAAAAGTGTTTTTTTTTCACAGGAATGTGACAATGTGCCAATGAACCTCGACGAACCTTCTGCTAATTGAATATAGAGCAGCCATATGCTGAGAACGTCAAAACCAAAAAAAGGCTAGCATTTAGTTCGATTTGAGCCTCCTTCAATCACCAGGCATCTTGTAGCACTTTAGAGCCAATGTGGTACTTCTAAATGCAGTCAGTGTTGTCTTGTAGGAAACACAGCAAGCTCCCACAAAATAGCCATGCGATGATGATCCAGATCATCTGTTTTCATGATATTTTGGGATAAATATTTTCCAGGACACCAGGGTGACTATCCTGCCCATCTTCAAAGCAGTGTGCCAGGATCATTCCCAGCCTTCGAAGGGGCAGGCAGGGCCTTAGGTTAACATCTCACCTGTTCAAGAGAGCACCTCCAACAATATAGCACACCAAGGTTTGTAGCTCAGGTTGAGGTTTAGGGTGGAGGTTTGCTCACTGAGCTGTAGGTTTGATATCCAGACGTTTCATTACCTGGCTAGGTAACATCATCAGTGGCAACCTCCAAGTGAAGCGAAGCTGTTGTCTCCTGCTTTCTATTTATATGTTTGTCCTGGATGGGGTTCCTGGGGTTTGTGGTGATGTCATTTCCTATTCGCTTTCTGAGGGGTTGATGGATGGTGTCGAGATCTATGTGTTTGTTTATGGCGTTGTGGTTGGAGTGCCAGGCCTCTAGGAATTCTCTGGCATGTCTCTGCTTAGCCTGTCCCAGGATAGATGTGTTGTCCCAGTAGAAATGGTGTTTTTCTTCCGTGTGTAGGCCTACAAGGGAGAGAGGGTCGTGTCATTTTGTGGCTAGCTGGTGTTCGTGTATCCTGGTGGCTAACTTTCTTCCTGTTTGTCCTACGTCGTGTATAGCACACCCTCGGTACTGCACGGGAGTATTGTCTTGCGTTTTGCGCTCTGAGTGTGACTTGAAGCATTAACGTTCTGAGTTGGAGTGAGGTGCTGTCCATTGAATCATGGCCTGAGGTGTGCTCCCACTGTTAACCCTCAAACAAAACAATCAAGTCTACGGCTTGAAGATACCATCCCTGTAGCAAGCCTGTTTTAAAGCTACAAAAAGTCAGAACAATGTATTTACATTGAATATCTCTCTCAAAGTCTTGTGGATGGAATGCATTCTGTTTTTGTGCTTTTCACAGAACAGTTTGTAACGTCACTGTAGCAAAATTCCCAAGGGTATGGAAGCTGCTCGGAAAACAGAAGTTTATGTTTGACAGTCGATGGGAAAAATTTCTCTTGCATTTTGAACACCACCTTCAGGATGTCTCTAGTGCTTATGTAATCGTGAGTGACTGCACAGCACAGATACAGCAGAATCGGGGAATAGCACTCTGCTGGGATGACAGTGAGCTCTTGGGACTGAGGTAGCTGTTACCCAATGAGGATCTTCAAAGCAAAACCCGATAGGGAATCCTTCCCAACATAGTTCGATGAACTGACAGTGCATTCCCCCTGGGGTGTCCCATCATAATTAGAAGCTTCCAAGTCAGACAACCCACCGGTTTTTGTGCTGGGCCCACATGCCTCAACCACACCCATTCTGCCCAGTTACATCGTGTCATGGGAACCAGGGCATTGTTGGTAGGTTTCTGTCAGAGTCATAGAGATGTACAGCACAGAAACAGACCCCTTCGGTCCAACCCGGCCATGTCGCTAGCACCTTTTTCAGATTGTGTTGATCGAAGATAACAAAAACTCTCCAAGTGCAACAGTGTGTGCTGTTAACAAACATTATGTTTTTTAAAAAAAAGACCAAATTTGCACTGATGTAGCATCTTCCAGTAACCCCAGGAGGTTACCAGGCATTTCAGGGCCAACAGTGTACTTTCTTAAAGTGCAGTTGCGATTAAAATGTTAGAAAATGATAGCAGCCCATGTATGCACAGCAATATCCCACAATCCATGGTGAGAAAAATGTCCAGGCAACTTGTTTCCTTGATATAGTCTGAAGGCTGGCAGAATATAGAATACAGAGAGAACTAGCCATTTGGATACAGAACTGGCTCAATGGTTGAAGACAGAGGGTGGTGATGGAGGGTTGTTTTTCAGACTGGAGGCCTGTGACCAGTGGAGTGCCACAAGGATCGGTGCTGGGTCCACTACTTTTCATCATTTTTATATAAATAATTTGGATGTGAGCATAAGAGGTACAGTTAGTAAGTTTGCAGATGACACCAAAATTGGAGGTGTAGTGGACAGTGAAGAGGGTTACCTCAGATTACAACAGAATCTGGGCCAATGGGCTCAGAAGTGGCAGATGGTGTTTAATTCAGATAAATGCGAGGTGCTGCATTTTGGCAAAGCAAATCTTAGCAAGACTTATACACTTAATGGTAAGGTCCTAGGGAGTGTTGCTGAACAAAGAGACCTTGGAATTCATAGCTCCTTGAAAGTGGAGTCGCAGGTAGACAGGATAGTGAAGAAGGCGTTTGGTATACTTTCCTTTATTGGTCAGAATAGTGAGTACAGGAGTTGGGAGGTCATGTTGCGGCTGTACAGGACAATGGTTAGGCCACTGTTGGAATATTGTGTGCAATTCTGGTCTCCTTCCTATCGGAAAAATGTTGTGAAACTTGTAAATCTTTTCTGAACCCTTTCAAGGATGTCAGGGTAGGAGGATTTGAACTATAGGGAGAGGCTGAATAGGCTGGGGCTGTTTTCCCTGGAGCGTCGGAGGCTGAGGGGTGACTTTAAAGACCTTAAAATCATGAGGGCCATGGATAGGGTAAGTAGACAAAGTCTTTTCCCTGGGGTGAGGGAGTCCAGAACTAGAGGGCATAGGTTTAGGGTGAGGGGCGGGGAAGTTTTAAAAGGGACCTAAGGGGCAACTTTTTCACGCAGACGGTGGTGCGTGTATGGAATGAGCTGCCAGAGGAAGTGGCGCAGGCTGGCATTTACAAAATTTAAAAAGCATTTGGATGGGTATATGAATTGGAAGGGTTTAGAGGGATATGGGCCAAATGCTGGCAAATGGGACTGGATTAATTTAGGATACCTGGTTGGCATGAATGAGTTGGCCCACAGGATCTGTTTCTGTGCTGTACATCTCGATGACTCTGAGATTGCCCCTGTAGTTCGTTGGGGAGTAGCACAAATGGATTGATTAGAGTTTGGCTTATCTTGTCATCCAAAAGAGAGGTCATTTACCAATGGAGCACTCCCTCAGTCTGGCACTGGGAGCATGATTTTGTGTCGATTGTGTAATTAAATATCAAGGGGGACTTGGAGCCTGCATCTTTCTGACTGAAGCAAGATGGAGACATGGTTGCCTGCACTACCCAGATATTTCCGGGTTCTGGATTCAGTCCAGTTTTAGTGAGCAGTGTGCTGATGCCACAGATCAGAAACCAACAGGACTTGGCAGTTTGGGTAACACCATAGCTGGGGTATTTGTAAATAAAATTGGCATTTAAAAATGGAGCTAGCAATGAAAGTAGGCTGTTTTTATCTCCGAGATGTGTGGAGGTGCTGGTGTTGGAGTGGGGTGGACAAAGTTAAAAATCAACTAGGCAAAAGTGAGGACTGTAGATGCTGGAAACCAGAGTCTAGATTAGAGTGGTGCTGGAAAAGCACAGCAGGTCAGGCAGTATCCGAGGAGCAGGGAAATTGACTTTTTGGGCAAAAGCCCTTCATCAGGAATAGAGGCAGGAAGCCTCCAGGGTGGTGAGATAAATGGGAGGGGTGTGGGGCTGGGGAGAAGGTAGCAAAGAGTACAATAGGTGAATGGGGGTGGGGATGGAGGTGATAGGTCAGAGAGGAGGTTGGAGCAGATAGGTGGGAAGGAAGATAGGCAGGTAGGACAGGTCATGAGGGTGGTGCTGAGCTGGAAGTTTGGAGCTGGGGTGAGGTGGGGTTGGTGAAGAGGAAATAAGGAAACTAGTGAAGTCCACGTTGATGCCCTGGGGTTGAAGTGTTCCGAGGCATAAAAATCCCACAACACCAGGTTATAGTCCAACAGGTTTATTTGGAAGCATTAGCTTTTAGAGCGCTGCTTCTTCAGCTAATAGAGTAGGATCATGGGACACAACTTAAGCAAATGATCGTGGTGTCATACACTAGTGCGATACCTTTTGCTATAAATTCTGTGTCCTAAGATTCTACTCCACTAGCTACCTGATGAAGGAGCAGCACTCCGAAAGCTTGCATTTCTAACTAAACCTGTTAGACAATAACCTGGTATTGTGTGATTGTTAACTTTGACTCTAAGGAACAGCATCGGCAGGTTACTGCAATAAGCAGTTATGTTTCCGTAACAACAGGGAAAATGCTAAACAGTGTGGAGGCTTGGAGCAGGCTCTGTAAATGTCACACCCAAGCAATTATATTAATTCCCTGAATGAGTTTAGGAAGGAAAATTCGCCAGACTTTCCTACTCCTGATTGTTATCCAGTGACCCCATTGTGGTTTTAATCACTTTGTGCACCTGTGGGCTCATTTTTAATGATTTTAATGTTGGACCTTTTAAAACTCCATCCACTTACTGTTTCCTCCATGCTTCTCGATTTCCATTGTTAATCTGTCATTCTTATTCACTTTGCACCTTGACCTTTTTCTGGCTGTTGGTGTATTTTTGTCCTCCATGTTTGATTGTGGTTGAGTGTATTTGATTGCCAGACCGTTTATAACAATGCAAGATTCTCCTGCAAAGAAATCTGATTCCGCCCAGCGGCTTCTGTGCACACCTTTGTGTGGTTTACCTCAGGGCAGTACTCCGGGGACGCCCAGTGCTGAAACACAAGCTGCTTGGTAAATTCCACTCCACTGAATCACCAAGAATGAGTGGATTTCCGGGAGTGTTCTCTTCAGGTAGAATGACTGCTATTTAATCTAGAATCCCATGCCGTGCGTGACTGGCTCGCTTACAATTTTGTACATTCATGAGGTGGCTTAGCGAGTATCACTCTCACCCCTGAATCACAGGTTTGTGGATTCAGTCTCCCCCTGGTCTATAAGAGGGGAGCAAAGTCTAAGCTGTCACTGCAGTGCGGTACAAACAGAGCCTAACACTGTCAGAGGAGCTGCCTTTCTCAGGGGGGCTACAATTGAGGCCCCACCCCAATCCTATTTGGTGCATGTAGAAAAAAGTCAGTGTCAAAAAAAAAGGAATCTTTCCTGCTACCCTAACTAATTATTATCTCCCACACACAGAGACACACACACACCCACCCCTCCTCCAAATCTACATCACTGACACTGATTATCTGGTCATTGTGGGAGCTTGCTGTGCACACGTTAGTTCTATGTTTCCTTCATTACCTCAGGAACGACATTTCAGAAGCACTTTGCTACCTTTCTGTGCTCTGGGATGTCTGGGATGATGCTGTATACCTTTAGTTGTGTTGACCCAGGTTTGCCAGCCATGCCTTGAGCTGCCCCATGTTAATGTGTTGCTGCTACCCAAGCACGTTTACAGCAGCCAATAGCTCCACTCTCTGGTTGCCCTCGGAGCTGCTATGCTGTACGTTGAAGGCCAGAAACCAGTTGGTGGTGTTAGGGACCTAACAATGCCTACCCACCGTTCCTGTCTGTGCTGTTGACATGGAACTGTTGCAGAGTTGGACATATTCCAGCAGTCTGGTTAGGTTTTGGCAGGCTTCTCCCCCCAGTGACCGCAGGAATATTTGTAGGCCAGCAGCTGATCTGGAATGTGACTGCGAAACCACAGTGGCAGTGCGATTTTGTCCCTCTGCAGAGTAAATAGGTCAGCATTGATGTAGTATTAAAGCCAAGGGCAGCGTGGGGGGGTGGGGTAGCATTCCTGCTCAAACTGGCTGGTCGACTCCCTCTCGCTTGGTGTCCCCGCCCGCTGCAGCCACCCAATCTTCAAATCTGGGCAAACCCCAGCTTGAGACTTGCTTGGAAACTGCACTGGTTTGTACGCCGTTCCCAGGCAGCACTGCAGTCAGTTCCCCTGTGGCTGTATACATTGCACAGACGTCCCACACATGTTTCCTACTGCCCTGCCAGTATCCTGGGCTGGACCACCACAGCTTGTCGTGGGCTGCACCATGAAAAATGACTTATGGCCAGGCATCAGGAGGTTTGGGCTCAGAGCCTGCCCTGGGATTCTCTGTACACTGTTCCACAAAAAACAAATGGCATTCTCTCACAGCCACCATTTGTTTCCCATGTGGAAATTCCATCCCAGTGTGGAACAAGGGAATAGGATGTTGGCATCAGTCAGGTTCTGATCATTAGTGAGTGACGGAGTGGTCTGCTGACCAGCTTTAACAGAACAATGTCTGATTTAGAATTTGACAAACAAGTTTGAAGCATTTAAGCTTCCGTGATAGACAGCAGATGACTTGCATAAGGGATCCTTGTGATGTTAGAACAAGTTTCCATTGAGGTAAACAGGGAAAATAAATATTCATGCATTTGGCACAGGGATTGGGCATTATGGGTGGCATGGGGTTAAGCAAGTTGGCGAACAGTTCCTTTGCCTCAGGAGGCAATGATTTGATTGAGCCAAGGCACTTGGAATGCAAGTCTTGGCTTTTGCTGTAGCTTTTATCGCTCCCTCACCCCTTCTCAATTCTCCCCTCACACTGTTGCTGTGAGGTATGTAGATGTAACATGCCAGAGGTGGGGAGTTAAGACACAACTACTTACATCAGGTCATGTTGTAGGTGATCTGTAAGAGGAACTGTCTTAGTGTTGCCTTTCACTGTGGAAGGTCTGGAGGCTACTTGATTAATCTGCTTCTATGAATTGGCTGTGTAGTCTTGGCATATTTCTGCTTTGCATTTACATAGCGCCTTTGAAGTATTAAAACAGTAGGGCTTGTTGTTAGAAACCAGTTAGTTTGGCTGAAGGACAATTCTCGAAGTCAGGTCTCGAACCCTCTGTGGATATCAGGCTTTCTGGTGAGTGTGCAGAACAGTTACTGGTTCTGTTATAATTCAGGAAGGCAGATAAAGCGCAGGTTGAAAGGAACAATCTGAGAATATAACACTGGTGGTGGAGAATGGAGGTTTGATTTTATCCCTTTTTTAACCTCTGAGGATACCACATTGCTGCTTGTCTATGTGGACTAAGCATTTGTGGTCTTTGAGGGATAATAATCCCTCAATTTATGGAAAGTAAACTCTTGCCTCACATTCCTGGAAGCTAATTTCTTGAAATGAACAATGGACTCCTTTCAAACATTCCAGAGACTAAAATTCACACTTTTCTGATTGGGAATTCCACACTGAAGAACAAAAAAATCTTCTTCCGCACTGTCTCAGGTCAGCAATAAAGAGCTGTTGAGTTTCCATCCCATCCCATCCCGGGGCTCGATGGACTGGAAAGCTGCATTTTCACACCCTGACCTAACTGGTTAATCACCTGTGAACTGTTCCAAAAGAGCAGCTGGTAACAGTGGCACTATCTCTTAGTCAGCCATGTCTGTTGTGCAGGGCTGCAGGTCCGCCTGTAGGCTCCAATGTGCCCTGGCTGCCTCAGACACTACTTTGGATGGGCAGGGTACTAAGGGAAGATTAACACCGCCAGGTCAGGTGTGTTTTTTGTACAAAGTCTCTGTTCCCGTTTCCTCTGCGATGCTTGCTAATCCTTGGAATTTGAAATAGATTTGCTAGCATTCTTTGGAAGTGGCCTTGCGCTAAAATGTTTTGCTCCCCATGTGTGTATTGTGGCAAGGGGGCAGAGATGGGTTGCTTATGCCAATGCCAAAGTTTGAACTATAAGCGAAATGGCTACCTTTTGTGTTTTGGTTTCTATGTTTCTGTATGTCTAACCCCCTTTTCCTGTGATTCCACAATAAGACCTATTTGAGGAAGCAGGGATGAATTCTTGAGTTTGTGCTTGCTATCAGATGCAGCTACTTTGACTCAATCTCTACAGTGTCATTTAACCTGGGCGATTTTTGAAAAACTTGTTTTGTTTGAAGGGAGTGCTCCTGGATATTGGCCTTTAACCTATTCTTCAGGTTAAAGCATTTTTTCCTTGTATTTTCCAGCTAGAAATCCTTGTGTGTTTTCCTTATTTTAATATGAAAACTGACAATCCAAGAATAGATGCTTGAACTAATATAGTTGCAAGGCCCTCTCCTGTGTGCTAAATTACTGGCCCACATTGCCATCTTATTGGTCAACTGGATCATTTGGCCTTGTCTAAAATATTGACTTGTGAAGTAACAACCCTACAGAAGTCTAACGTTTGCTTCCTGGTCAGGAAGGCCCTTTATTTTCAACAAATCGCTACCCTTATTTGAAACCAGTCTACATTGCAACAGCTCTTAGGCAATACGAGACCCCATTTGAAACTGAAAGTAGACTACATTGGTCAAGAAACACTCCAATCCTTCTGTCCCTTGCACTAATCTATTGCCTTCCAAACCATTGGCTGAAACTCATTGTTGAATGAGTCCCAGTCTAAATTGAGCCTGATGGGGACCACAATGTACTCTACTCAGGAACCAGAGCCTGCCTGGTGCAGTTACAAGGCTAGGTGCCATAACAGAATAACCGTAGAGTTTATCAGGGCCAGATTACAAGAAACTAGAGTTGTGAACGCAGCCTAATCCATCTCATAAGCCAGCCTTCCATACTTCCTGCTTCAGGTATGTTCTCGCCCGCTGGAAGATACAAAAGTGTGAAAACACATACCAGCAGATTCAAGAACAGCTTCTTCCCCGCTATTATCAGACTTATGAACAGACCTCTCATATATTAGCATTGGTCTTTGACTGCACTGTCTCTGGAGCTGTAACACTATATTTTTGCTTTCTGTTACCCTGATGTACTTGTGTATGGGATGATTTGCCTGGATAGCAGGCAAGGTAATACTTCTCAGCCGCCTGAATAAAAAATTAAAAATGCTGTCTTGACGTAATTTATTGATATCTCTAAGTTATTTCCTGGCATCTGCTGTGACTGATTGAGGTGCTGAAAGTATAAAAATAGGACACAGGCCCATGACCGATAGTTTAATGTTCGCAAAAGGAGATTCCATTTGTGAATTTTTGTTGTTATTGTGTTGTCTCAGTTTTCTCCGTGTGGACTAGAAAATAAACATTGACTGTGGGAGCCCTTACTGAACAGGGGAACTATGTGACATTAAGGGGAGGTAAATCTTCAATAATGTGCGTTTAATTGGCCTCCATTTTGTTTTCTCTCCTTTTTCTTGTTCTCAGTTGGAGATAAAGTTCCTGCTGACATCCGGATTATCAGCATCAAGTCAACGACCCTCCGAGTTGATCAGTCCATCCTCACAGGTGAGACTTTCACAGGATGTGCAACTCAGTCCAGAATCCATTCAGTTCATCAGATGTGAACAGTTCCACCTTTTATGACTAATTTGTCAAGCTTCATCATTGGGGTCGGGGCACTGGTTTGGATCAGTTTCTTTATATTGACCTAATGAAGATTTGGTGCATAATGTTCTTGGTGTGTCCTTGGATATTTCCGTATTCAGTACCTCTGTTTTCTACGCTAGCGGTACCCTGCTTTGTACTTGGTGTCAAGTGAATTATATTATGTCAAAGATCAGCAAGTGAAAAGGAATACTTCTCAATACAAGTAGTGTTCCTGCTTATTCCAACATGCTCTGAGCTTGATTTTACAACCCTTTGACACTGGAATGAAACTCCAAACTGCCTCTATTGTGTCCCCAAGTCTCCTATTTGGCACATATTGATATCTGCAAATTATTTCTTGTCTGTCATGACTGATCAAGGTGGGGGAAAAAGTCACAAGCTCATGCCCAATAGTTAAATGTTCACAGCAGGTGGCTGATGAAGAAGGGTGGTGTCTCCTCTGAGGGGCCCATGTGGAGTTCTGCTTTGAGCACAAGAATAGCCTGAGAGCTGTGAAATGTTTGCAGGGAGAGCCTGCTGAGGGAAGGGTTTGTCCCTTACGTCACCGTAGCAGCTACACCTGGTACCCGAGGCGATTACCGTTTTCATCATCCACATGAGTTTGCAAGAAACAGATCATTCCGGCCCGATCCAAATCCCAGTCCAGCTTTGGTGTAGATCCTTCAATGTGATTACTATATCCCCCACCCCATGCTAATTGTTACTGGTTATCTCAGATTAGATCATCTTTGCTTTAAGAAAGCCTTTCCTACTTTACTAGTATTGAAGTACCTCAGACTTCTCAACTTTTGCAGTTTTCACAAAGTCCTCCCACTGAGACAGTTGTAGATTCAGCTATGTGCACTTACCTGTCATGACCCCAAGATGTCCCAGAGTGCTTTGCAGCATAGACCGTTCTGTAATGTCGGAAGTGCAGCGGCCAATCAGAGTGCAGCAGATTCTCAAACCACAGACGTGTCTGTTTTAGGTCATGGGCTGTACGCAGCACTAGCAAAGTCAGCATTTATTATCCATTGCCTTTGAACTGAGTGCCTTAATATTTCAGAGGACAATTAAGAGTCTCCCACATTGTGGACCTGGAGTCACATGTAGGTCAGACCAGGTAAAGATGGAAGATTTCCTTCCCTAAAGGACTGTAGTGAGCCAGATTTTGTTTTTTATAGCAATTGATAGATGGTAATCCCCACCACCATCTGGATCAGCTGCTTTGGTGGGGTTTGAACCCACATTCACAGACCATTGACCCCTAGAATACCAACCCAGTGAATGAAGCAAAGTAACATCTACATGAGCTCCTTGTTATCTGCCAATCTATTTACTTACGGGGTCATCCCCAGCTCCATTTTTGAATTTTCCCAATGTCTCATTCAGGGAAGTATATGGGAGTGGAATTGTGTGTGTTGTTCTCCATAGAGGTCTATGCGTCTGTCCCTTGCAGGTAATAAATGAGGACTGAACGGACCATCTTCCATTCCATTTTGACCTGTTGAGCTTGCTATCCATGAAGTTCAATGAAGCAGCTTCTTTCTGCCAGAATGCTGGGTGTTAACTGGAGCTGGCATCATGAGTTTCTGGCAAGATTTAGTGACTAAGCCTGTCGTGTTGTATCCTACTGTTCAAGGAATGTGTAGCAGAATGTGAGGGTGGAATTCCACTATTTAATGTCAGCCTTGCGACTCTGGTAATTAGTGAGCAGCTACATATCTTAAACGTTCCAGGACATTTAATTAAATTGACATTTCTCAGAGTCCATATTTCTGCCTGGGGTATTGTTGATTTATTACGCAGAGTTGTTGTGTCATAAAGAAGCCTTTATTTGTGGAGATCTGGAGGAAAATGTTAGGCCAGTGCTTAATGTTGTTGCAGCACCTGTGTTACTGCCCATTTACTGAGACACCCTGCTTGATCTCATCATTAAGCAACTGACATCTGATACGTGGAGCAAGATTGTCAGAGCAAGGGAAATCACTTCCCAGGTATGAAAGGCCGGTCTGACCATAGCAATCAACCTGTCCAGATTTGGTTCCGCATTCGAAAGACAGGGGTTCCATTTCTGTGACCTTTGTGCACTCCCCTGAACCCCTCCCCTCCCCTCCCCTCTGGAAACCCTTGTTATTTTTTTGGACAGTGGGAAACCAGAGATAGCAGCAACATATTCCATTTGGAAAGGGGCTGCAAGAGATGTCACTTGCATCAATGAGCTCACCATTTGGCATGGTAGCAACATCAGTGTGAACCCTGGGAGCTGCTTGTTTTCTTAGTGACAGGCGGAAAATAAATGGTGGCAGGTCTAATGGTTCAGAATAATTCACTGAGCGGGGAGTTGCATTATCCCTGCTTCAACTAGACAAAGTCCTTCATTGCTCATTCTTTACTGCATTTCTCAAACTGCCATGGTGAAAGAAACATGTCAGAAATCTGGCTGAGTGTTTTTGGAACCAATTGCAAGAGGGAAGGAAGATCGTGTAGTTTAGGAGCTCTTTTCTCAGCTCTCCTCAACTCGGACGCCTCCAGAATCCAACGGCTGCTTCCTGAGCATTTTTTTGATATTCGTTCAAGGGATCTGGGTGACACTGGCCAGCATTTATTACCCATCCCCCAGAGGGCAGATAAATATCAACCATATGGCCACCATTTGACTCCTAATTCTAAATCAATTGTTGAATTGTAATTCCACCATCTGCATGATTCAAACTCTGGTCCCCAGAATGTTGCCAGGGTCTCTAGATTAATAGTCCAGTGATAATACCACTAGACCATCGCCTTTCCCCTAATACGTGTCACCTTCAGGTTAAGGGAACTGATCTATTTGAGGAGGACAATTGGTCAGCACTAGTTCTTCAGTCAAAGCCAGGCTGTGAATGATTGATCATCTAATTAAACTGACAAGGCTCCTTCAACCGTCCAAAAGCATGACTGCTACCATCTAGAAGGACATGGGGGAACACAGCCCCCTGACCATCCTTCTCTGAGGTACACACCATCCAGGTTTTAGCTATGTTGCCGTTCCTTCAGCGTCACTGGGTTAAAATCCTGGAAGTCCCTCCCTCTCAGGACTGTGGCTGCACCTTAAACCAAAACAGACTGCAGTGAATCCAAAGGGAAGTTCACTACCACCTTCTCCAGGACAGTTAGGGATGGTCAATATACACTGGTCAAGGATAGAAGACCCATCAAGCAAGTAGATCAAAGACACTTCCCTACAGCCATACCTCACCGTCCACTCAGGATGCAACTAAACTGTTACTTCTGTAGTGTAACAGCATTTTGGGAGTGCAAAGAGGAAATCAATCTGTGCACAGGACATGAATAAATAACCATGTTGTTAGTTTTTGGTGCTGTTGGAAGTTTATTGGAATTAGTCATGTCCATTTAATCCCTATTTTAATGTCTTCTCTGAAAGACAGCTGTAATGATTTAGCACACACTCCGTACTATATTTGTGGCAGCCTTGGTCACACACTCAAGTGGCATTTGATTTAATCAGCATCTGAAGTCATGGAGAGCTGGCTATAAAAGTAAGGCAAACTGATGCAATGCAAGCAGGAAATTTCCTTCCCATAATCCCGAGACTGAACGTTGACGATTCTTATTGTTCTTTTCCCCCGAGTCAACCTGTTCTGTAATGATATTGCCCCCTCTGGAGCAGGTCAGCCTGGTAACCCCGGCCTCCTGGCTCTCACTACCACAAGAGCCCCTACACTCTAGGTTTTGCCTTGTTCACTGGCCACCACATGTGTTACCGTAAACCACTGATTCATAACTCCTTACCTTCACAGAATAATTGCACATGTCTTTTCAAAATACTGCTCAGAACACAATAAATAAAAATTGGAGGTAGAGGCAATGTTTTAATCTTCAACAGAATTATTGTGCAGGCTGAGAGGGTCCGACGTGCCTCCAGTTTTGATCAGCCATGCGATAGAGGAGCATGTACAGTGCAAGGAATAAAAAGCAGAACTGAGATGGCAGAAATCCTACTGGAAGTGAGTTACATAATGGGACAAAGGAATTCTCCATGTTGGGGTACGGCTCGTTCAGTTTACACTATTACCTGTTCAATCAGTGAAACCCTTGATGAAACATTAAAAATCAAATTGGAGAGATTGGTACTTAAGGTTTGGTTAAGTGGAATAAGGGAAGGGAAAAATTCCGTGAGTTACACTGCTCCCAATCACTGGCTGAGCTTGATTGGATAAATGGTCTAGCTCAAAACCACCCTTTGGTTTGATCTCTGTCTATGCCTGTCTTGTCTGCTGGTCGTTGGGTTGTTCCGTAAGTTTGTGCAGCTTCACACCAACCTTGAGCAGGTCTCTGCTCTTCAGTTCACATTCTCTCTCCAAGATAACACCTGGTTATGAGGGGTAGGGTGACTGGGCCAGTGTGGAGGGTGTCACACACTGAGTCTACCTGCTCTCAATGCTGACATTCACAGGACCAGGGTTTCATTTCCCAGAAGGAATAACCTGTCTTGGAAGGCAAAACAAAATCATAAAATGTAGTTAGGTGAGTCAATGAAAAGAAACACAAATATGGGGTTGGTTACTCTCGGAAGCTCCCTACTGTCAATTGTTCAATTGGTGCCACATTGTGAAATATTCCTGAGAAAGATTGCTTTGTGAAGTGGGAGGAGTGAGTTATTACTTCAAAGAATGCTAACAATATTTAGTGCAAAGGTTCCAAGAAGTGAGAAGCTCTTTTATTTGGCAACTGCAAAGCCAAAGATAAGGTTGTTAGTTAGGCAAAAACTGGTTCCCCGCCTGGTTTTGCATTTACTCTGACTCGTTGTTACCATATCCCGATGGGCTGTTCTGGAATTAACATAAAGAAATTGCTTATTAGTTTCTCATTTGTCTGTTTGAGTGTGAATTTACACATGCATTCTTCTGTTTAACACAGTGTCCATTCCGAAGTATTAAAGTGGTGAAAGCATTGTCCTCCCTGTGCTGCTGTGGCTAGCTGTTGTTGTCAGTCATACCCCCGTCTCCATTGGTGATGGCATTAGTGCTTGTCCTGGGTTTTATTCACATGGAGCCTGCAGTGGTTGCACTTGTTCCCAGGACGGCCCTTCGAGATGAATGCTGCTCTCGTCGTCTCTCTGCTGTCTATGTTTCATGCTTCCTCACGTTAACTCTCTGCTCTCTATGTCTAGGGGAATCTGTCTCTGTTATCAAGCACAGTGACCCTGTACCAGACCCTCGAGCTGTGAACCAGGATAAGAAGAACATGCTGTTTTCGGTGGGTAGTGACTGTGATGAATCCAGTTTTGTTCACGGATCAACGGGGAGAGCTCTTTTGTGCATTTTACACTGACCTTGTTTTCCAAGGTGGAAATTGTGCACTGGGCTCCGTTAATATTTGAGGTTTATCAACAAGGCGTCCTACTGAAGGCTGTTGATTGTGTGCACAGCCAGATGTACGGTGCGCTGACAGTACTGCCAGAACATCTGCACTCCGTGTGAGGGAATATGGAGGAGTCCAGCATTGTCTGAACGCAGGTGCAGTCTATTTTGTCCAGTGGCCAAATCCATTTCTGTATATTTATTCTGTACCTATTATGGAGTATGGCTAGGCCAGAACTGGTTGCACATCCCTAATTGCCTCTGAACTGAGTGGCTCATTTTAGAGAGTAGATCAGAATCAAGTGCATGTCAGTCAGACTGGGTCAACATGGTAAATTTCCTTCTCTGAATGACATTACTGACTCAGAAGTTTGGAAGCCGTGTCAATAGACATGGTCCTCACTGACATAATTCCAGATTGATTAGTTAAGTTCAAGATCCCCCAGCTGCCGCAGTGAGAATTTAACCCATGTCTCCACAGCATTAGGTTAATAATGCCGTGACAGTGCTAACACATTGCCATCTCCTTCGAAGAAATAACCAGGAAGTGGTGTCTAATGTTGCAGTTTCCATTAGTATCGAAGTGTTGGTAAGGCATGGTCTTTGCTGGCAAGGCCAACATTTGCTGCCCACCCATGATGTCCTTGACGCTAAGTGGCCCATGTGAGGGTCACTAGCTAGGCAGCATTTATTGTTCATTTCTGATTATTGTCCATTAAAGGTCAACCACATTACTGTGGAGCTGTAGGCCAGAGGAAGTGGTGGAGGCTGGTACAATTGCAACATTTCAAAGGCATCTAGATGAGTATATAAATAGGAAGGGTTTGGAGGGATATGAGCTGGGTGCTGGCAGGTGGGACTAGATTAATAGAACATAGAACATAGAAGACTACAGCGCAGTACAGGCCCTTTGGCCCTCGATGTTGCGCCGATCCAAGCCCACCTAACCTATACTAACCCACTATCCTCCATATACCTATCCAATGCCCGCTTAAATGCCCATAAAGAGGGAGAGTCCACCACTGCTACTGGCAGGGCATTCCATGAACTTACGACTCGCTGAGTGAAGAACCTACCCCTAACTTCAGTCCTATATCTACCCCCCCTTAATTTAAAGCTATGCCCCCTTGTAATACCCGACTCCATACGCGGGAAAAGGTTCACACTGTCAACCCTATCTAACCCCCTAATCATCTTGTATGTTTTTTTTGGGGTGACTTGATAGAGGTGTACAAGATTGGGTTGGGATAGCTGGTCGGCATGGACAAGTTAGACCGAAAGGGTCTGTTTCCGTGCTGTATATTTCTATGACTCTATGTGCAGCAGATTTCCTTTCCCATTAGCGATCCAAAGAGTTTTTCCAGCAGTGACTATTCCAGCCATGAGACTAGACTATTCCAGATTTTCAATGCAGTCAGATTTCACCATCTGCCACAAGGGGGTTCGAATCAATGTCTTCAGGCCTTTTGGAGGTGCAACAGATAGTTAAGGCGGCAAATGGAATATTGTCCTTCGATGCTAGAGGGATGGAATTTAAAAACCGAGGTTCTGCTGCAGCTGTGTAGTACTGGTGAGGCCACACCTGGGGTACTGTGTACAGTTTTGGTCTCCTTACTTGAGAGAGGATGGACTGACACTGGAGGGGGTGCGGAGGTTGATTCCGGAGTTGAGAGGGTTGGCTTTTGAGGAGAGATTGAATAGATTGGATCTATACTCATTGTAATTTAGAACAATGAGGGAGAGGATCTTGTAGAATCATATCTATCCCCTTCATCACTTTATAAGATAGAAGCAGGGAGGTTGTTTCCACTGGGGGGGGGGGGTGAAACTAGAACTAGGGCAAACAGCCTCAAAATAAGGGGTAACAGGTTCAGGATGGAGTTGAGGAAGAACTTCTTCACCTAAAGGGTTGTGAATCTGTGGAATTCCCTGCCCAGGGAAGAAGTTGAGGCTTCCTCACTGAATGGTTTTAAGGCAAAGACAGAGTTTTGGACAGTAAAGGAACTAAGGATTCCGGTGAGAGGGCGGGTAAGTGGAGCTGAGTCTACAAAAAGCTCAGCCATGATCCTATTGGACGGTGGAGCGGGCTCGACGGGCAAGACGGCCTACTCCTGTTCCTATTCCTTACATTCTTATGTTAGCTGGGGTTCTGGATTTACTAGTCCAGTTACATGTATGGCCACTGCCTTCCCATATATAACAGAAACTTGGGCAGCCAATATCATGGCTGCACATTACTGTGTGTGTAGTGGTTTGCAGCTATCTGTCAATCCAGCACCACTGATCCAGTATCTGTCAATCCATCTGCTTCACAATACATCCCTCACTCATGGGCTGTCTCTGCCCCTTGCACCCCTAATTGCCCAGATAGCAGTTAAGAGTTGACCACGTTGTGTAGGTCTGAAGTCCCATTTGGGCCAGACCAGTTAAGGATAGCAGTTTCCTTCCTAAAGGATATTGGTGAAACAGGTAGGTTTTAATGTCAATCAACATTGCTTGCCGTTAGATGAAGTTTTAATTCCAGATGATATTTTTTTCAAATTTTGCCATTTGTCCTGGTGAGATTCAACTCCTGTCCCTAGAACATTAGCCTGAGGTTCTGATCTACAAAGTGAATGACATCGCCATTGTATCAGTTCCTCCCCACCAGAGCACGACTGAAAATTCATCTTTAAAAAGAATCAAGAATTATTCTCCAGTTCCAAAGGGAGTGTTATCAAGAGTACAGAAAACAAACCCTGCAAATAGAGATGGCAGAGGTGGGGGGGTGCTGGTGATCATCAAGAGTCATCGCACTAAAAACCAGGAGAATTGGGTCTTGGGGGTACTGAGGCATTTTGTTCAGCAAATTATAGATGTAGAATTCATTTTTTTTTGTCTGTTTAGGTTTTGATTTGATTGATTTACTGTCTCATGTACCAAGAAACAGCAAAAAGTATTATTTTGCATGCTAGCCAGACAAATCATACCTAATGTAAGTATATCAGAGTAATAGAATAGAATGTGGAATATAGCTGCAGAGAAAGATTAGAGTTCAGTGAAGGATTGAGGCATTGCAGGAGTGTGAGAAGGCAATGTAGAGCTGTCTCATATTACAATCCTAGCTTGAAAGGTTCAATAGGTAGGTGCCTTATAATGGTGGAAGTTGGAATTTATAACGTAAAAGATGGCAAGCTGAAGAAGGGCTTATGCCCGAAACGTCAATTCTCCTGCTCCTTGGATGCTGCCTGACCTGCTGCGCTTTTCCAGCAACACATTTTCAGCTCTGATCTCCAGCATCTGCAGTCCTCACTTTCTCCAAGCTTTTCCTTTATAATATTCTTGACATCTGTAGAGAAATGGAAGGTTAAAGAATTACTAAAGTGCAGACTGTGGCATTGAAACTCAGTTAATCTGAGAGTGAGATGTCAGATTGCCAGTTATCTGATAGATTGCAAGCTATCTTGGTTATTGTGATGCGCATGAAAGGTTTTTTCAATTTGTGGTTCAAATAGGATAAATGGATGGGGAAAGCCTTTTGTGAGAGTGACCTCTGGCATTCAACACAAGCGAGTTATTTTTCTGGGCAAATTGAAATTGCTTTTTGAAAGGAATGCATTGAGCATCTTCGTAATTGGGATATACTGGAAATGACTACTGGTATAAAGGGAAAGGACTGTCTTAGGGGATTGGTGTTGTACAAAACATGTTTCATGTTTTACTGGAGTTGGCTCCTGTTGGAATGAAATGAAGCTGTTTGGAGGATGCAGCTGGTTTCCCTAGAGTCCAAAATGTACTACGATGATCTTGAGGGAGGAGATGGTGTCTACCATAATGGGGCTCGTTGGGAAATTTGAAACGTTCCTTTAAACATTTCATGTTGCAGCTGTACAACATATTGGTTTGGCCACTTTTGGAATACTGCGTTCAATTCTGCTCTCCCTTCGAGAAGAGGTGTTGTTACCCTTGACAGGGTGCAGAAAAGATTTACAAGGATTTTACGGGGGTTGGAGAGTTTGAGCTATAGAGAGGCTGAATAGGCTGGGGCTATTTCCCTTGGAGTGTCAGAGGTTGAGGGGTGACCTTATAGAGGTTCAGAAAATCATGAAGGGCATGGTTAGGATAAATAGCTGAGGTCTTTTCCCCAGGGTAGGAGAGTCCAAAACTAGAGTTCATAGGTTTTAAGGTGAGGGGAAAGATTTAAAAGGGACCTAAGAGGTAACTTTAACGCAGAGGGTGGTGTGTGTGTGCGTGCGTGCGTGTGTGTGTGTGTGTAATGAGCTGCAAGAGGTGATGATGGAGGCTGGTACAATTGCGACATTTAAAAGACCTTTGGATGGGTACCTGAAATGGAAGGGTTTAGAGGGATATGGGCCAAGTGCTGGCAAATGGGACTAGATTAATTTAGGATATCTGGTTGACATTGACAGAGTGGTCTGTTTCCGTGCTGTACAAATCTGACTCAAAAGGGATCTGACACCAAATCTTTATGAAATATCCCATTGTTTATTGAAAGTTTACATAATATGTTGAATGAGGAGTGCTATCCCGATTTAGTTTCCCCTGTGTGTTTTATAAAAACAGTAGCCAGTCACCCAAATCTTCACGCTCACTTCATTTTGGCTTTCCTTTTCAGGGCACCAACATCGCATCTGGGAAGGCGACTGGTATTGTTGTGGCTACAGGAGTCCACACAGAGATTGGCAAGATTCGAAACCAGATGGCTTCCACCGTGAATGAGAAGACCCCTCTCCAGCAGAAACTGGATGAGTTTGGGCAGCAGCTGTCAAAGGTGATATCCCTCATCTGTGTCGCCGTCTGGGTGATCAACATCGGGCACTTCAATGACCCGGTCCATGGCGGCTCCTGGGTCCGTGGTGCCATCTACTACTTCAAAATAGCGGTGGCACTGGCTGTGGCTGCCATTCCCGAGGGCCTACCTGCTGTGATCACCACCTGCCTAGCCCTGGGCACTCGGCGCATGGCAAAGAAGAATGCCATTGTGAGGAGCCTTCCCTCGGTGGAGACATTGGGCTGTACGTCAATCATCTGCTCCGACAAGACTGGAACACTCACCACCAATCAGATGTCTGTCTGTAAGGTAAGACAATGACCGATTGTGTCCAGCAGGCCGAGAGCTTATTGGATATTTACTCATGATCAGGAGGCAGGTATTAGACCATTATCTTGTCAGCACTGGTTCAACAATTATAGACAAATATCTGGGGGAGTTGAGGGAAACAAAATCAATCCCTCTATCTGTAGTGGTCACATTCTACCACTCACCTACAGCTTTCTGGAGTTTGATTTCAGCTGTCTGCCACAGCTCAGTTGGCAACACGCTCATCCCTAAGTCAGCACGTTGTCAGTTCAAGCACCACACTAGAGACTTGAGCACATTATTCTCCGTGTACTCTCTGAGGCGGTATCTTGCAGGTAACATTTCAAACCAATGCCAACCCACACTATCAGTGGCTGTAAAAAGATCCCCATGGTGATCTCTGGATCCCAAGCAGGGTAAGGGAGTCCTCTCAGTTTATCCAGAAACCAGCATGCCCTGAAACACTGTCTGGCCACATATTTGACTCTGGTGAGATCTTGCTGTGCATGAATCTGCCTCCTGTGATATGATGGTGAGTACATTGTGAAAGTACTTCATCGACTGTGAATCGATATCCTGAGATTGGGATATCCTGAGATTGTGAAGGACTCTGTCCAGTTGTGTTCTTTCACTGGGTCACCCTCAATGCCTGCCACACTGCTGTGTGCTCGAGCAATTTATTGCAGTAGTTGATATTTGACCTGTTTGGGCTGTGTCATGAAGGCACCTTTCCCAGAGAAGGACATGAACTCAGTTTCTTGCTCCGAGGCAGGAACAGCACCCAATGCCCTGCAAGATCTCTACAAAGACATTCGAACAAATTTGTATCTGTTAGTGTAATGTAAGGTATATCATACAGGACATTAGCAAAGCTGAGAATAGGGATGTTGATGAGGTAAATTAACTTGGCCAGGATCAACTTTAGTTTTAATACTTTGACTATTATTGGAAGATGTAAGTAAGGTATTCCAAGGTTTTGAGTTCCAAGTCTGGGTTATGAGATCATATGACGCCTTAAACTGAAATGATGGAAATGCCAAAAAAAGGAATACTTATGGCAGTTTGCTGGGTATAAATTGTTGAGGAGAAAGTGAGGACTGCAGATGCTGGAGATCAGAGCTGAAAATGTGTTGCTGGAAAAGCGCAGCAGGTCAGGCAGCATCCAAGGAGCAGAAGAATTGACGTTTCAGGCATAAGCCCTTCTTCAGGAATGAAGGTAACATTTCAAACCAATGCCAACCCACACTATCAGGAATGAGAAAGGTATAAATTGTTGGCCAAGATTTGTAGTTGTAACCAAAGAGAAACACAGGGAGAATTTCTGAAGGTTGACCGGTTTGTTGCAGATCAATGCACGTTCTCATCGATTGGACGTTCTCATGTCTTGTGCTGGAGCACATTAAAAGTTTCAAAGCTGTAAAAAAAAAAAAACCCCATTGGTGTCAGTCAGTAAGCTATTCCAGTAAAGGTTAAATCAGAGGGAGCGGCATTAATCTCAGCAATTCAGTAGCTGTTACCAAAGAAATATTTTATTTCCCTGAAGCTCCTTGTTCAGCCACACTCATAGCAAAGAGCTCCGATAGAATAAATAATAATCATAGCTAGTCCGTTGCTGGGTTCATACTCCAGGCGTTGAGATGAATAATCGAGGAAATGGTGTTCCACAAAGATTGCATTTTGGCAGACTGGACCTATCAGATATGGATAATACTGAGGCAAGAAGACATCAATAAACAGAGTATTGGTGTGCAAATGGATTTTGTCAGCAGGAATAAGAAAGCTGGAAATGTTTTTTTTAAAAAAAAGTGGTGCTGGTAATACTGAGTAGGTCTGGCAGTATCTGTGGAGAGTTTCAGGTTGAAAATGACCCTCCTTGTCCAAAGAGAAGTAAAAAGTCAATATGTGAATGCTGTTTCTCTCTCCAAAGATGCTGCTAGTGTTGCTTGGTTAGACATTGTGTAAGGGTTTGATCTCCATAATACAACCTGAACATAGAGATAAGAGAAGGAGATGTAGACAAATATCCGAGAACTCCGAGGTTATAAGAACTGAGAGATTATCCTTTCAAAATGTTTTGAACAGCTGAGGAGGCCAGAGTCTAGAGAATCAAATGTTGGGAAGGATGGCCTAACAGAGGTCTTTAAAACATTGAGTTTAGCTTGAGAGAAGTGAGGCCCTATTTGAGGCTGGCGTTGGATGTTTGGAGATTCCCTGGCATTGCTATCCAGGAGTGCCTGTCCATGCTGTTTTCATGGTGGGCTGCTGAGGATGGGCTCGGTTGCATACTCCTCGGATGATAAAGTAGGCAGGTTGGAAGGCTTTCCTCCTCCTTCGTTTGGACGTTAAACAAGTTCCGGACCTGAGTGTTTGGCATCCTAGCCCACTTCCCCTCAACGACCCCTCCACCCCCAACACCCACCCACCCAATCCACTCAAATTCTTCATTAGTGCCTTCCACCAACAATCTCCCATGTCTCTCTCCCAACATCTGTTCTGGCCTTGAGCTCTGTAATAAGGTTGGAAAGTCTTTTTACATGTTTATGAAGCTACCAAAGTAAGCAAACAGCCAATCAAATTTCTCTTTTTAAAACATCCTCTTCAAAGCTTATGAAACTATCAATGGGACACAGAACCATTCAAGCTCCCCTTGAAATATCTTTAATATTTATTATGCTATTAAGTGATATAAAACTGTCAAAATAAATAAAGCACCATCTCTCTCTCTCTCTCTCTCTCTCTCTCTCTCTCTCTCGCGCGCACACACACGCCTCCCCCGAAAGCATGATACTCTGAGGTTAAAAATAACACAACACTAGGTCATAGTCCAATAGGTTTATTTGGGGGCACTAGCTTTCAGAGCGCTGCTCTTTCAACAGCTGGTTGATGAAGGAACAGCGTTCCAAAGGCCAGTGCTTCCAAATTAACCTGTTGGACTATGAACTGGTGTTGTGTGATTTTTAACTTTGTCTGCCGGAGTCCAACACTGGCTTCTCCACATCCTAATACAGCGTGTACTCTGAAGTTATCTCCTCTGTGAGAGGGAATAAAATAAATCCCTCTGAACAAAACTGCTAAAATAAACAAAGCCCACTTTATCAGGAATCCCTGCTGACCTGAATCACTCGGTAAGGCTTCGAGCTTAGCCAATTGTCTACAAAGCCTGTAGAGCATGTTAAAGCCTTTGAAGTAGTGGAATGAATGGGCTGGTTAGTCAGTCAATGAAAAGATCAAGACACATGGTGCAACTGACCAAGTAAAATCTGAACTTCCATTCTGATTAATGCAGAAGAGCACTTTAACAATAGAGTAATTTAACCTATCGCATCTGAAGACTTCTGCACTTCCACAATGCTGGTCATTTTAATGGATACTTTCCTTTTGTGATTGAAGCCCTGACATTATGCAGCATTACCTAACGATCCATTTAGGGAAATTTTAAAAGTGCTGTTAGCAACCAGAAGATCCCTGACTGCAGAACAGGCTTCCTCCCCCCAAGGACTCCAGGCTCTGGAAAATGCCATGTGTCCTCCAGGAGCGGCCCGACTGTCTGGGAACTGCAAGAGATCTGACTTCACCACCGTCCCAATGGTGTGGGGACATCAAGTGCTTCCCATCTTTTTATAATCCCCATTCAAACTGGGTGTTCCCCACATTGGCATCGCAAGATCCCAAATGTTTCCATTTATGGGAGTGCTCAAAATTCAGGATCATAATAGTTACTTATAAATCCAATTACAATTCATGAGGAACCTCTTTACTCTGATAGAGATTAGAATGTGGAGTTTGCTACAAGATGAAAAAGTAAAGACTCAGGTACTGTATAACAGGCCTTTGGGAGAAACTCCCCAAGTAGACGAGGGAAGAAGGAACAGAAGAATATTGCCAGTGGGGTAGAGGACATTGAATGTAAAGTATAAACTCGAGTTTGTCTCTTGTGCCTGTACTGGACATTCTACAGTCCATCAAATTCTAATTTAGCAGTTTGAACATTTGAATTCAGTTGGCAAATCTGAATATTAAACAATGCCATTAGTAAAAATGATCTTCTGTCTGTTAGTCATTCAAAACCCACTAGTATCCTGCAGGGAAGGGAACTTGCTCTGCTGCCTGGATTTAAGCTCTGTATATGTGATATCCCAGATGATAGCTGATTTTGTTCAGAAATCTTACTTTGTGTGCCGCAAGAGGCCATTCAGCCTATTTACCTTGTTCCATTATTCAGTGATGACCTGCTTGATCTATGACCTCATTCCGTGTACCTGCCTTTGAGATTAATTCACTAATTATCTTGGTTGATTTTTTAAAAAAAAATCTATCAATTTAAGACTGTCCTTTCCTTTCCTTGTTCAATCCCAGAATGTGGGCATCCCTGACTGGGCAAGCATTTGTTGCTCGTCCTTAGTTGCTTTTGAGAGGACGGTGGTGATCTGCTGCCTTGATCTAATGTTGATCGCTGTTTGCAGAGAAGAATTCTAAACTTCTGCTACTTTGTGTTGAAGTGTTTTGTAACTCCCCTCCTGAAAGGCCTGGCTTTAATCTGTCGGATGTCCCAGGTTTTTAGATGGCCAAATCAACACAATACCCCTCTCTTTACCTATAAATGTATCTTTAGATCTTGAAGACTTTGATCAAATTTGCCCTTGACCCTCTAAATTTCAGAGAAGACAATAAGTTTCAGTCTTATCCCCGAGCAGTTTGACACTTGAGTTCATTTCGGTAAGTCTACACTGCTCAAGTTCCTACAAGGCCAATATCTCCTTCCTAAGGTGAGCTCAGTCCTCTAGGTGTGGTATAGCTAATGTGTACCATCAAGCTCCATATATTCCACTTGCCAAAATAAAAGCCAAATGTTTGATTTATTTTCAGGCCCTCCTTGTGACTTCTGTACATTTGGAATCTGTACATTTGGAATCCTGCATGGCCCCAGTCTCCGCTTTCGCCATTTTGATAATACTTTGTTTCATCCTTTCTCGGGCCAAAATGGATGACCCACCACCATCAAAATCCGGACACCCCCCACCCCAGCCACCCCATTTTCTTATTCACTTAATCTATCATGATTCGTTTTGTAACTTTATGCTTCTTTTCACAATCCTTAAAATCCGACCAACCTTCACACTATTGATAAATGTGGGGTTCTCCGTCTGTTACTCCTTCTTTCAAACCAGGTCAATAATTTGCCTTCAATTCGATAGTCTTGAACATTAGCAAATGGTCTGTCATTACGCACTTTACTAAATGCCTTAGAAATGTAAATAAATAAATATCCCTATCCATTTCTATATTCACCTTTTCCAAAATAAAAGCTTCATCAGGTGTGACCTATCCTTGCTGCCTCTCCCTGATGAGTACATTTCGAAATGTTCCATCCCCCTGCCTCCGCTTCTCAGCCAGTAGATAGGTATTTGTCTCTAACTTCCTATAGACCGGACTGCAGAGGGTGGGTAATCTGTGGTACTCATTACCACAGAAGGCTGTGGAGGCCAGATCACTGAGTGTATTTAAGACAGGGATAGGTTCTTAATTAGGATCAAAGCTTCCAGGGAAAGGCAGGGGAATGGGGTTGAGAAATTTATCTGCCCTAATCGAATGGCGAGCAGATTCGATGGGCTGAATGGTCTGATTCTGCTCCAGTGTCTTAAGGTTACGATTAGGCCTTGAGTAAAGAAACAGCTGTGAAATGATCAGTTGTGCAAGGTGCTGTGTAAATACAAGTCTTTCATTGTTTTCGTGCATAACATGAGAGCACTGCATCGTTAGATAGGGCAGGGGGCTCAGGTTCAAGGCCCACCTATTACAGAGTCGTCATAATATATCTGTTCAGCTTAATTACAAGTGCTGCGGAGATTGGAGTTTGTGTTCTATTCCCATAGCTGTTTGTTTACCTGACATTTTTTTCTCCCAAAGATAACTGAGGCACAAAGCTGTTTAATGCTTACCTCATGTTTCAGAGCAGTTGCTGGCTGTGAGTGTCTGTAGTTTACCTTAAATGTGCTTTGGAATGTCTGCGGTTTGGCTAAGTCAGCTTGAAGCTCTGTTTAAGAATGAGGGGACCCTCTTTCTTGGCTATTTACATTGTAGTGGTCAGCTCAAAATCTTTCTAAATTTTTTTCCCAAGAATTTGTACTTCAGAATCTGTACCTAGGAACCTTGTACCTCAGTGCCCAAGTTTTCACTATTTGTGTGACTACGTGTGAAAGTAAAGCCAATTATTTAATATCCTATTGAAACTCCATTGCCATAATCATTTAAGAGCTTGGCCTGAAAGTTCCAATACCTCTAAATATCACTCGCCTTCCTGAAAGCCTCCCACCTTCCCCAGCTGGTGCTTGGCAATGATTGTCAAGTGTGAGGTGTGAGTAACAAAAACAAAACCCACAGGGTCTCTGAAAGATCAAGAAAAGGCTGCTGCCTGGTTCAGATCTGAAAGTGTAAGTGTGCAGCCATTTCTGATGCATTGTTGTTGAAGCTCATTTGATCCACATTCAACCAGGCCATTGGCAGCATTCACTACTCAAAAAAACCCCCCACCTGGTGACGAAGCTGACAGAGGAGGTTAAGATGGCGATGTGATCAGCATGATTTTAGATTAAATGATGGGGGGTGATCGATAGACACAGGCAATAAAATTGCAACCACCAACTCGAACAACGGTGAAGCATAAATTGTGTAGCTAGTACAGCGTCACAGTCTGAAGAGTTTTACATTAGTCTCTGGGGTTGCAGTCACTCCTAGCCTTTAAAAGCTGCAGAACCTGGATTTTTAAAAAAAAACTGTGTTCAGCCATCGGGTGTTCCCTGACCCAGGTCACTAACTCAATAATGGGTGATCTTCCCATCACTCAATCATTACAAATACAAATGACAAACCACAAACACTCGGCTGTTTAATATTTGAAATGCACCAAAAATAGTTAGAGTTCATCGAACTGTGTGTCAGCATTTAATAAATGATACAATGAATTCATCAATCATGAATTGGGCACTTGAGTATAAGATACCATTCTGGATTAGTGGTGCTGGAAGAGCACAGCAGTTCAGGCAGCATCCGAGGAGCAGCAAAATCGATGTTTCGGGCAAAAGCCCTTCATCAGGAATACCTATAAGATACCATTACCGTCTGTGGCAACTGATGGATTTGGAGCAAGTGTCATGGGCAATGCTGGCATTTGCTGTCCATATTTAATTACTCCAATAGGATAGGGTTGTTGGGCTGTCTTAAATTGGTCCAATGCAAGCCATGGTTTTCTCTGAGCTGAACAGTATGAAGGTGGATCAAAATGGCACTGTCAACAGACCAGATTGGGTAAGAGTGGCAGCTCCCTTCCCTCAAGGGCATCCACCAACTTGGACTGAAATTCTCAAAATGCCGTGATTTGTATATATCCCTGGAACTTAGCCAGAGAGATAAACCATAAACTGTTTCTATTGCTTGAAGTTATACCGGTGCGGTTCAAAATTGACCTGTGACAGCGCGATGCCCAAATCCAGCTAATTAACAAACAAAGACTGCAGGAGAAACTCAGCCGATCAGGCAGCATCTGTGGAGAGTGAAACCGAGTTAACATTCTGCGTTTGGTATGACTCTTCACAACTGGAAGGTGTTGGAAAATAGGTGCATTTTTCAATACTTGACACAGAAAGAGGCCCAGTACAGAAGAAAACGGGGTTATTAATTAATACTGGAGAAAGGAAAAGATGTGAAAAGGGTCTCAATTTAGGTATGAAAGGGAAAGAACTCGTCGTTTCTACCATTGCTAAGTAAACAAATATGGCATGATGGAGACCAGACACAATGCAATTGGTTTCTGAAGTTATTGAATTCAATACTGAGACCTAGAGGCTGTGAAATGCCTAAGCAGAAAATGTGGTGTTTTTGAGCTTATGGTGTGCTTTATTTGAACACCATAGCAGAAATGTTAGCACGAGAGCAAGGGGGTTTATTGAAATGGCAAGCAACTGGGAGGTCAATGTCATTCCTGGGTAATACTGGAAATTAACTCTGTTTCTCTCTCCACAGATGCTGCCAGACCTGCTGAGTTTCCCCAGCATTGTGTGTGTGTGTGTTTCAGATTTCCAACATCTGCAGTATTTTGCTTTTAATTTACAACTAACTAACACATGATGGAAAGTGAACACAGGAAAACCCTTGGTCCAATGTGAGCACATATCAGAGGGGGGAGGGGTAGAGTCGCTGCAGTAGATTTCAAAATTAGGACAACAAAGTCCTGATGCAGACAGGAAGTAAGTGCAACCAGAAGATTTTCACTTTAGATGCATTGACTGGGAAATCGTGTGATGAATTGGGGGATTTACCTCCTGATGTGTAGCTTGCTGTGCTATTTATTTCAGTACTTCTAGCTGGTTAGTTCATCACATGATTCTTGATGCCAATTTGATGCAATGTTTATCTCAAAGGGGCTTGCAGGAGGAATGTACTGGGATTTATAAAGTCAATCTTGCTTTAGTGATGGTGCCTGCCAAGGATAGGGTCATCTATAGTAAATACTTTGAAGACATTGATTCTTGGATCAATGCTGTTTTGGCTGTAGTGCAGAAATTGTTCATCCTATTGGTTTGATACTGCTTATTGCTTCCTTCTGATTGGTTCTTTTGGCTCTCAAAAGCTGGAAGAAAGGAAATGAACTTCCTGCTCCCCTCCTGCTTACTAATTCAGCTTGATCATTTGTATTGCAAATTTTCACGATTAACGTACATTTAACAAACTTAGAGCAGTGAAAGTTTACTTTCATTCCTATGGTAATAAGGCAAAGAATATATAGCCGGAACTTGACTTTAGCTGAAAGATTTGACTCGTAGTTGTTTTGTGATTTCAGTTCCATCACTGTGCATTCCATAATTTCCCCTGTTCTATTTCAGTGAGTTGGTTGTTGCAGGGCACAGATTTCAAACCACAGCCAGACCCCTTTGCTAATAATGAGGACTGCAGAGTTTCCTTATCACATTTGTTGCTCATTTCAGAAATCCTAGTAATGGGGTTATCACAGGGAGGGGATGGCAAAGCTGACTAGTAATCTCGGAAGCCAGGCTAATGCTGTGGGGGTACACCACAGCACCTGATAAAGCTGGTTGTGTGCATGGTGTCTGTGACAACTACCATAAAGTGTCATTTCACAAACCCCATCTGGTTCACCAATGGCATTTTAGGAAGGAAATTCTTGCCCAGTTTGGGCGACTTGTGACTCTAGACCTCCGCTTGACCCGTAATCACCCTCTGTTATGGAGTTGAAAATCACTGAAAAGAGAGATGTTTGTCTTTAGTACAAAGTTACAAAGAGGCTTTGTTTATTAGGGGAGAAAGTGAGGACTGCAGATGCTGGAGATTAGAGCTGAAAATGTGTTGCTGGAAAAGCGCAGCAGGTCAGGCAGCATCCAGGGAACAGGAGAATCGACGTTCCTGAAGAAGGGCTTATGCCTGAAATGTTGTTTCTCCTACTCCTTGGATGCTGCCTGACCTGTTGCGCTTTTCCAGCAACACATTTTCGGTTTTGTTTATTATCCCATTTGAACATACCTTTAGTACTGCACTGAGGGTGTCAACCTGGATATGTACATACATGTCTGCAAAGTGTGTTCCAAGACTGCTTAAGTGGCTATCTAAGGGCTTCCAGTGACCTCTAGTTGAGAAGATTGTCAATGGATGTGGAGCAAAGGCGCTTGAGTTGAGTCAAGATCTTGATCAGCCATTATCAGTGGATCCCCATTTGTCCTTGGTCAAGTCCATTCTGAGAGACCTCCTAAAGCTGTAAAGCATGTTGAAGACCTGGTGATGACTCCTTGGGTCCAGTATTCAGGTCTCCCTCACTCTGCCACTGGACAAAAAATAAAGTTGGCCTTTTCTGCACTTTTCACCCAGAGCAAACCTAAAACCCAGAACTTGGATGCTGGAAATCTGAACCAAAAGCAAGAAATTGCTGGAGAAACTGAGTAGGCCTGGCAGCACCTGTGGAGAGAAAGCACAGTTAACATTTTGGGTTCAGTGACTCTCCTTCTGAACCTGAAACGTTGATGCTGCTTTCATTCTACAGATGCTGCCAAACGTTAAACATATTGTCTTCAAATGCACTCCTAGCAGGGCACGGTTTTATATCCAGGAGTTTGCGTATGTAGCAATTTACACTCTGGGTGGGGCGGGGAAGGTGAGGTGAGCTTTTCCAGTTGCCCTGAAGCGGCGACAGCAAGAACAATGTGGGCAGGGACTGGCATAGGACTTGCTGCTAGTCCCATTGGTTTGAGCATCCGCAGGGAATCTGGATGTGTAGTTGAGATGACCTGGAGGACCATTTGGCCTCTGCAACGTATTGTCGTTGCCATGAGATTGTACTGACTGCAATTAACACATTGCAACAGTGATTACTTCAAAAGTATTTCAAGGACTGTGGAACATTTCCGAATGTTCTGAGGCCCCAGGGTTGTCATATGAATCCGAGGCGTGCTTGGGGGATGTTTTCACTATCCCTTATGATTTTTCTGAAATTCTTTGACTGTATAAAAACCACCCCGGAATTTACGCTGTGAAAATGTAACAAAACGCTGTGTAAAATTAATTGATCTCATTTGAAACACAAACTAAAACAGGGCAGCAAGCAAAGGTAAGCTCCCTTCCAATCTGCACAACATCCTGACTTGGAAATATTTCACCATTCCTTCACTGTCATGGTGTCAAAATGCTGGAATTCCCCCCCCCCTAAGGGCATTGTGGGTCTACATGCAGCACGTGGACTGCAGTGGTTCAAGAAAGCAGCTCACCCCCACCTTCTCAAGGGGCAGCTCTGAGCGGACAGTAAATGCTGGCCTGTCAGTACAGGGTGGGAGGGGCAAGGTATAAAAGAGACCTAAGGGGCAACTTTTACACGCAGAGGGTGGTACGTGTATGGAACGAGCTGCCAGAGGAAGTGGTACAATTGCAACATTTAAGAAGCATTTGGATGGGTACGTGAATAGGAAGGGTTTGGTGGGATATGTGCCGGGTGCTGGCAGGTGGGACTAGATTGGGTTGGGATATCTGGTCGGCATGGACGAGTTGGACCGAAGGGTCTGCTTCCGTGCTGTACATCTCTGACTCTGACTCTGAGTATGCCCACATTCTACGCATGAATAAAGAGTACTGTAGTAATTCAGGGCGACTCAGGTTAAAGATATTTATTTGCTTTTGAACTCTTTTTTTTTTTTATTCCCCCAAATGATTTCTCTTTGTCCCACTGAAGGCTCTTGAGCCACTACCTCCACTCAATATGAACACCGCACATCTTCAGCCTCAATTCAAACTCTTCTGCTTCTGCGTTGTCTTTATAGTAAAGGAATGACCCTGCTTACCTGGTCTGGCCTACATGTGACTCCAGACACAGAGCAATGTGCTTGACTCTTAACTACCCTCTGAGGTGGCCCAGCAAGCCACTCAGTTCAGTGGAAATTGGCATGGATAGTGCATGTTGGTAACACCCATATCCCTGAAAAGAATGAGCTACAAGAATATCATCCGCCTACATTATAATTGTATCCCTTGATTCCCAAATATCTATTGATTGTCAGACCACATTCGGAATATTATGTTCAATTAGATTCCTTACAGTGTGGAAACAGGCCCTTCGGCCCAACAAGTCCATACCGACGCTCCGAAGAGTAACCCACCCAGACCCATTTCCCTCTGACTAATGCACCTAACACTGCGGGCAATTTAACATGGCCAATTCACCTGACCTGCACATCTTTGGACTGTGGGAGGAAACCGGAGCACCCGGAGGAAACCCACGCAGACACGGAGAGAATGTGCAAACTCCACACACAGTTGCCCGAGGTGGGAATTGAACCCGGGTCCCTGGCGCTGTGAGGCAGCAGTGCTAACCACTGAGCCACCATGTTGCCCCTTTTTTAAAAAAAAACAAAATGCAGCCCTGGGCACTGTACTTGAGGAAGGATGTTAAAGCTCTGGAACGAGCATAAAGGAGATTTACTGGAATGATACCGATTGAGAGATTTTAGATACAAGGAAACATTCAGAGAGATTGGGCTCAGTCCCCTTGGAGCAAAGAAGTTGAGAAGACTAAGAGGTGACTTAATTGAAGTGTTCAAAACTATGTACAATTTTTTTTTTTTACAGTGTAAAGGTGGATATTCTGTTTCCTCTAGGTAATATCAGTAACTAGGGGTCACAATTTCAAAACTATCAGCAAGAGAGCTAGGAGTGAGATGAGAAACTTCTTTCCTCAGAGCTGTTAGGATTTGGAATGCACTGTCTGGGAGAGAGATGGAGGTGGATGCCATAGGAGGTTTCAAAGGGGAACTGCAATTATATTTGAAAATGAACTTGGACAGTTAAGGAGATTGGATCTTCAAAAGGATTCTATGTTCTATCCCTTTCTAGCTGAGATTTTCTCTTTTAGTTCTGCTGGTTACACTGTTGGAACCAAGAAACTGGAAGAAAGGAAATGAACTTCCTGCTCCCCTCCTGCTTACTAATTCAGCTTGATCATTTGTATTGCAAATTTTCACGATTAATGTACATTTAACAAACTTAGAGCAGTGAAAGTTTACTTTCATTCCTATGGTAATAAGGCAAAGAATATATAGCCGGAACTTTTGGGCGGCACGGTGGCACAGTGGTTAGCACTGCTGCCTCACAGCGCCAGAGACCTGGGTTCAATTCCCGCCTCAGGCGACTGACTGTGTGGAGTTTGCACGTTCTCCCCGTGTCTGAGTGGGTTTCGTCCGGATGCTCCGGTTTCCTCCCACAGTCCAAAGATGTACAGGTCAGGTGGATTGGCCATGCTAAATTGCCCGTAGTGTTAGGTAAGGGGTAAATGTAGGTGGGTTGCGCTTCGGCGGGGCGGTGTGGCCTTGTTGGGCCGAAGGGCCTGTTTCCACACTGTAAGTAATCTAATCTTGACTTTAGCTGAAAGATTTGACTCGTAGTTGTTTTGTGATTTCAGTTCCATCACTGTGCATTCCATAATTTCCCCTGTTCTATTTCAGTGAGTTGGTTGTTGCAGGGCACAGATTTCAAACCACAGCCGGACCCCTTTGCTAATAATGAGGATTGCAGAGTTTCCTTATCACATTTGTTGCTCATTTCAGAAATCCTAGTAATGGGGTTATCACAGGGAGGGGGTGGCAAAGCTGACTAGTAATCTCGGAAGCCAGGGGGTACACCACAGCACCTGATAAAGCTGGTTGTGTGCATGGTGTCTGTGACAACTACCATAAAGTGTCATTTCACAAACCCCATCTGGTTCACCAATGGCATTTTAGGAAGGAAATTCTTGCCCAGTTTGGGCGACTTGTGACTCTAGACCTCCGCTTGACCCGTAATCACCCTCTGTTATGGAGTTGAAAATCACTGAAAAGAGAGATGTTTGTCTTTAGTACAAAGTTACAAAGAGGCTTTGTTTATTAGGGGAGAAAGTGAGGACTGCAGATGCTGGAGATTAGAGCTGAAAATGTGTTGCTGGAAAAGCGCAGCAGGTCAGGCAGCATCCAGGGAACAGGAGAATCAACGTTCCTGAGGAAGGGCTTATGCCTGAAATGTTGATTCTCCTGCTCCTTGGATGCTGCCTGACCTGCTGCGCTTTTCCAGCAACACATTTTCGGTTTTGTTTATTATCCCATTTGAACATACCTTTAGTACTGCACTGAGGGGTGTCAACCTGGATATGTACATACATGTCTGCAAAGTGTGTTCCAAGACTGCTTAAGTGGCTATCTAAGGGCTTCCAGTGACCTCTAGTTGAGAAGATTGTCAATGGATGTGGAGCAAAGGCGCTTGAGTTGAGTCAAGATCTTGATCAGCCATTATCAGTGGATCCCCATTTGTCCTTGGTCAAGTCCATTCTGAGAGACCTCCTAAAGCTGTAAAGCATGTTGAAGACCTGGTGATGACTCCTTGGGTCCAGTATTCAGGTCTCCCTCACTCTGCCACTGGACAAAAAATAAAGTTGGCCTTTTCTGCACTTTTCACCCAGAGCAAACCTAAAACCCAGAACTTGGATGCTGGAAATCTGAACCAAAAGCAAGAAATTGCTGGAGAAACTGAGTAGGCCTGGCAGCACCTGTGGAGAGAAAGCACAGTTAACATTTTGGGTTCAGTGACTCTCCTTCTGAACCTGAAACGTTGATGCTGCTTTCATTCCACAGATGCTGCCAAACGTTAAACATATTGTCTTCAAATGCACTCCTAGCAGGGCACGGTTTTATATCCAGGAGTTTGCGTATGTAGCAATTTACACTCTGGGTGGGGCGGGGAAGGTGAGGTGAGCTTTTCCAGTTGCCCTGAAGCGGCGACAGCAAGAACAATGTGGGCAGGGACTGGCATAGGACTTGCTGCTAGTCCCATTGGTTTGAGCATCCGCAGGGAATCTGGATGTGTAGTTGAGATGACCTGGAGGACCATTTGGCCTCTGCAACATATTGTCGTTGCCATGAGATTGTACCGACTGCAATTAACACATTGCAACAGTGATTACTTCAAAAGTATTTCAAGGACTGTGGAACATTTCCGAATATTCTGAGGCCCCAGGGTTGTCATATGAATCCGAGGCGTGCTTGGGGGATGTTTTCACTATCCCTTATGATTTTTCTGAAATTCTTTGACTGTATAAAAACCACCCCGGAATTTACGCTGTGAAAATGTTGTGTAAAATTAATTGATCTCCTTTGAAACACAAACTAAAACAGGGCAGCAAGCAAAGGTAAGCTCCCTTCCAATCTGCACAACATCCTGACTTGGAAATATTTCACCATTCCTTCACTGTCATGGTGTCAAAATGCTGGAATTCCCCCCCCTAAGGGCATTGTGGGTCTACATGCAGCACGTGGACTGCAGTGGTTCAAGAAGGCAGCTCACCCCCACCTTCTCAAGGGGCACTCTGAGCGGACAGTAAATGCTGGCCTGTCAGTACAGGGTGGGAGGGGCAAGGTATAAAAGAGACCTAAGGGGCAACTTTTACACGCAGAGGGTGGTACGTGTATGGACTGAGCTGCCAGAGGAAGTGGTACAATTGCAACATTTAAGAGGCATTTGGATGGGTACGTTATTAGGAAGGGTTTGGTGGGATATGTGCCGGGTGCTGGCAGGTGGGACTAGATTGGGTTGGGATATCTGGTCGGCATGGACGGGTTGGACCGAAGGGTCTGCTTCCGTGCTGTACATCTCTGACTCTGACTCTGAGTATGCCCACATTCTACGCATGAATAAAGAGTACTGTAGTAATTCAGGGCGACTCAGGTTAAAGATATTTATTTGCTTTTGAACTCTTTTTTTTTATTCCCCCAAATGATTTCTCTTTGTCCCACTGAAGGCTCTTGAGCCACTACCTCCACTCAATATGAACACCGCACATCTTCAGCCTCAATTCAAACTCTTCTGCTTCTGCGTTGTCTTTATAGTAAAGGAATGACCCTGCTTACCTGGTCTGGCCTACATGTGACTCCAGACACAGAGCAATGTGCTTGACTCTTAACTACCCTCTGAGGTGGCCCAGCAAGCCACTCAGTTCAGTGGAAATTGGCATGGATAGTGCATGTTGGTAACACCCATATCCCTGAAAAGAATGAGCTACAAGAATATCATCCGCCTACATTATAATTGTATCCCTTGATTCCCAAATATCTATTGATTGTCAGACCACATTCGGAATATTATGTTCAATTAGATTCCTTACAGTGTGGAAACAGGCCCTTCGGCCCAACAAGTCCATACCGACGCTCCGAAGAGTAACCCACCCAGACCCATTTCTCTCTGACTAATGCACCTAACACTGCGGGCAATTTAGTATGGCCAATTCACCTGACCTGCACATCTTTGGACTGTGGGAGGAAACCGGAGCACCCGGAGGAAACCCACGCAGACACGGAGAGAATGTGCAAACTCCACACACAGTTGCCCGAGGTGGGAATTGAACCTGGGTCCCTGGCGCTGTGAGGCAGCAGTGCTAACCACTGAGCCACGATGTTGCCCCTTTTTTAAAAAAAACAAAATGCAGCCCTGGGCACTGTACTTGAGGAAGGATGTTAAAGCTCTGGAACAAGCATAAAGGAGATTTACTGGAATGATACCGATTGAGAGATTTTAGCTACAAGGAAACATTGAGAGAGATTGGGCTCATTCCCCTTGGAGCAAAGAAGTTGAGAAGACTAAGAGGTGACTTAATTGAAGTGTTCAAAACTATGTACAATTTTTTTTTTACAGTGTAAAGGTGGATATTTGTTTCCTCTAGGTAATATCAGTAACTAGGGGTCACAATTTCAAAACTATCAGCAAGAGAGCTAGGAGTGAGATGAGAAACTTCTTTCCTCAGAGCTGTTAGGATTTGGAATGCACTGTCTGGGAGAGAGATGGAGGTGGATGCCATAGGAGGTTTCAAAGGGGAACTGCAATTATATTTGAAAATGAACTTGGACAGTTAAGGAGATTGGATCTTCAAAAGGATTCTATGTTCTATACCTTTCTAGATGAGATTTTCTCTTTTAGTTCTGCTGGTTACACTGTTGGAACCAAGAAACTGTGTTTGCCAGAACTACTTTCAGAGGTTGGTATTGACCCTGACTAACTGTATCAGATCTTCTCAATGCACTTTTACAATGTCCCCAGCCGAAAGGCCTGTTTCCAGACTGTAAGTAATCTAATCTAATCTAATCAATTGATTCCCAAAACAAACACCAGGCTGCCTGTTCTCCTGTTCTAGCTTTCTCTCCTCCCCCTTTTGAACAGTAAGGCTACATCAGCTTCCTGGGGAAAAAGTGAGGACTGCAGATGCTGGAGATCAGAGTCACTGAGATGCCACTGAGGAGCAGGAGAGTCAACATTTTGAGCATATGCCCTTCACTGGGAATGTCTTAATTTCTGATGAAGAGTTTATGCTCAGCATTGACTCTCCTCCTCGGATGCTGCCTGACCAGCTGTGCTTTTCCAGCACCACACTCTACCTCCACTTCCTTCCAAACCACGGGGCTTATTGTAGAATCTATGGACTTCCAGAAGAAAACCAAAGCATGGAACACCCACTGGCTTCTCTTTCAAAATGTTCGGATGTAAGTCAGGCATTTGTAGGTTTTTAGTGGCGGTTATTTAATGACCAATGTTAATTACTTGAAGATCCTCACCATGTTATTTCCAGATCTGTGTAGATCTCGGGTCAACTACGTAATTCTTATGAGGATGGATTCTAGTACTTTTTCTGTATTCTTTCACAGGACGTGGACATTATTAGTGATGTCAGCTTTTGAGAGTGTGGTGCTGGAAAAGCACAGCAGGTTAGGCAGCATCTGAGGAGCAGGAGAATTGACGTTTTGAGCATATGTCCTTCCTGATGAAGAGTTTATGCCCAAAATGTTGACTCTCCTGCTCCTTGGATGCTGCCTGACCTGCTGTGCTTTTCCAGCACCTCATTCTAGACTCTGATCTCCAGCATCTGCAGGCCTCACTTTCTCCTACACCAAAGCACTTATATGGGCTTCTAGATTACCAGTCCAGTGAATTTATCCTTATGCCACCATCTCCCACGGAGAGATCATTCACTATAATGTTGTCATGTGGGATATTTTTGGATAATACATGTTTAATTGAATCCTGTCGTGTGATGACCCTGCCCCTAAGAGTTCACTCTGAACAGTGTGACGCTGATGAACACCCAAGTGTTAAGTGTAAGGAGAGAACAGCCCTGCATTAAGTGTTTACAGCTGACTTTATTTTAAAGTGACTCATTTTAAAACGGATGCTTTACTCCAGACACCAAAGTAACTGCAGAGTTTTCAATTTTCCTCCTGGGTGATTGCTGCTCAGGAATGAAAAACTCGCCCACTTTGGCGTTAGGAATGGGGGCAAGGTGTTCCCAGTTTTAGTTACAATCGGGATTTGACATCGAATTGTATGAAACTGACCATTCGGCTCACCTGGAGATGTTGGTGTTCCGTGCTCCATCCATGAGGCTTCAGCCCACCTCTCAACAAGGTTTCTCTGCCTTTCTCTAGCACCTCTCCAGTTCCACCTTAACTAGGTCTATGCTATTCACCTCAGCCATCCCTTCGTGGTAGAGAGGTAAATTTCTAACTACCCTCGAGGTATTAGGGGTTTGTCTTGAATTCTTTCCTGAGTTTCTTTCTACGTACAGGGGGTAGTGTGCAGCAGAAACCCCACTGGAAAAATGGTATTGCAACTTTGGAAATCTTTTCCCCCAAAAATGTAGAAGCTGGTGGGTCAATTGAAAACTTACAAATTGTGACGGGCGTTTGTTGGGCACGAATAAGTGATCTTGGAACTAACCCCACTGGACGGGCTCATTATCCTGATCTAGCTGAACAGGTTCATGGGGGCTGAGTGGCCTCCTCCAGTTCAGAGTGGAACAATCATTGCTATTGTTGTAGACTGGTTGAGATGGATGGTTGTGAATTCTGGACAGCCTTCTGCGATGTATTCACGACTGGTTGCAATGTCAGAGCAGAAGGGCGAATTCTAGCTGGGAGAGGTGAAATGTCCAAATAAGTAGCAATATAGTGAGATTGTGCTAATTCTGGACTTCTGTCTGTCTGGCTGAGACTGAGACTACCTTCCATATAATGGCGATCACAGACAATGGTGTGTTCTGGCCAGAGTGATTGAACTAAACTAGTTGAAGTAGTCCAAGTGATTCGGACAGGAGTTCACCAGCTGTTTCTCCCAAATGAACCTGGTCCAGCATCCCTCCTGATTACATGGTTCAGCTCGGATGCAATTCCTAGGTATCACCACAGGACCAGGTTGAGTGAACCACGAGGTAAGTTCCGTCAGTGTTTGTGTATCCTCTTTAATTGGATACATTTCCAGTATCGCCATTGCTGATAATATCCCTGAAGAAATCTGTTCAAGGATTGCACCGTTGGCAAACCAGGGTCTCCACTCTGTTTATTGTATCACTTTGCTTTGAGAATCTCAGCTAGTCAGGCAGCATCTGTGGAGAGAGAAACTGAGTTCACATTTTGACTCTGGTGTGCCTCCTCAGATTTTCAGCATCTGCAGTATTTTGCTTTCATCTCACTATTTCTGTGTGTGTGGGGTTCAGTGTACCCCCTTCTCTCACTTCAGTTCCCGTTCAGAGTACGTTTGCATTGATGTTAATAATCCGACTGTCAAAAAGCATCTGACCCATTATAACCCAATACATTAACACCTTCCCTGTGGTTCATTATCAAATCCAACAGGACTGTCCTAATATCAGTTGGTTCTTGGTTTTGTAGTTCGTGATGCAGTGGGAAAGAATTTGTGGGCGGCACAGTGGTTAGCACTGCTGCCTCACAGCGCCGGAGACCAGGGTTCAATTCCCGCCTCAGGCGAACTGACTGTGTGGAGTTTGCACGTTCTCCCCGTGTCTGCGTGGGTTTCCTCCGGGTGCTCTGGTTTCCTCCCACAGTCCAAAGATGTGCAGGTCAGGTGAATTGGCCATGCTAAATAGCCCGTAGTGTTAGGTAAGGGGTATGGGTGGGTTGCGCTTCAGCGGGTTGGTGTGGACTTGTTGGGCCGAAGGGCCTGTTTCCACACTGTAATGTAATGTAATCTAATCTAACCTAATTTGAAGTCCCTAAATTTCAGATATTTTCTATCCATTTTCCTTAATCCATCTATGCCACTGACTGAACCAGAGCTAGCAGTTATTTTATTCATATTGTTTCTGGGAATAATGCAGTTTTGCACCCCAGTCCATCATACATACAGGAAGCTGACTCTAGTTGTCTATTTTCTACATGCTCACCGTGCACTGAATTGAAGTATTTCTCCTTTCCCGAGAATGGAACGTGGATGTAACTGAAGAAACAAATCCAATTCGAGGGAATTTGCTGCGTGTCCCTTTCATTCATTTTAATAGCTCGGCTGTGCTCCCCGATGAAGTGTGTCTCCAGGGATGTGCAGGCCAGGTGGGTTAGCCATGAGAGGTGTAGTGTTACCGGGATAGGGTGGAGAGGTGGGGGCTGGGTGAGATGGTGTGGACTCCATGGACTGAGTTGCCTGCTTCCACACTGTAGGGATTGTATGATGAGAGGGCACCAAGGTGTGGTGTTGCTGGACTGGAGGATTCCGGTTTGTAAATAGCACGGATCCCTGTCTGGCCCCAGATGGGTTAAAAGAAGAACTTCAATCCACTCTAACATCCTCTCCCTCAACCTAAAAGGAAATGGAGGATCAGGTCCAATATTAACCTTACGTCAGCGCCCACCTCACTGGGGCTGTGGGGTAAAAGTACTGATCAGAGCATCTGAAATAACATTCAGGTGTGAGCCACCTGGCCTGGCTTCTGCCTTTACCATTTAAAATTTCAGGCATCTTTGCTGTTTTCACTTTTTTGTGATTTACTTTGCCTATTTCTTGCTCGACCTGAACCTGCAAACTCTGTCTTGCCCTGCGTACGTCCTCTCGTTTGCATCACTTCTGGTTGCTGCTGTTTGATTTCCTTGTGGCCCAGCCATTCCATGGTCAGTCCTTTGCCAGTACCTGCCAGTCGCATCCGTCTGAGTGTACGTCCCCTCAGGTGTAAGCAGGTGAGTATGCTGGTGGCTGGTGATATTGACATAGTGCTGAGTAACTCCCAGTGAGGATAACTAAGGGTCCTCAGATCCAGAGGATGTATGAAGCACTAAAAGCTTTATTCCTGCCCACGAGTGGTTTGCAAAGTGAAACATGGCTTGGTGCCAAGCATCCATTTTCCCATTAGAAATGTGAAGCAGTTTACTGAGTGGGCAGAGGTACCATGACAGTACACATTGAGGGAAAGCATCCCTGCTCCCTTTCACCTGGTACTGATGGCTGACTCACCACACATCAGTGTCCAGCTGTCAGAAGTTTTATACCGTAAACCTTCTAAGTGCTGTGGCCCTGAGAGATGCTGGTGACATGGCAGCTAAATTGAATGGATTGAAGAATCTCGATGATGCACTTCAAGCTCAGAATCTCTATGTAACCGGATTATCTCCCTTCCTCCCCCAGCTCCCAGCCCCTCATGGTGGATCAGAGGGATCAGGCGTGGTGCTGATGAGAGGCTGTATTGAGTCTGTGAATCAGACCTTGAACCCATGCAGCAGGGAACATCAGTTTTGGGGATTTTTATAATGATTATTGGGTTCCCTTATACTTGGGGGTTTGACTAGCCCTGGCAGCACCATGCCCATGTCTGTATAAGGGTAAGTGCCCATCGGGAAAGTGGTGCGCTGACCAACGTTGGTTTTTACACTCCCAGCTCTGGCCCCATTCCTCCTCAATAACAATAAAACCATTCTATTTCCACAGTCAGGCGAAAAGCCAAGACGATCAGTCTGGAGAAACACCAAAGCTACAAAGGGTCAAAGGGAGGGTCTTCCCTTGTTGCCAGGCTAAAATATAGCAGGACGGGCAGAAGCCTCATGTAGGTGTGGAGTTCCAGCGAGTGCCATGTATGGTCCCGATCAGTATCTGGTCACTCACTCCAGAACTTTCAGAGGGATCTTGTACTGCGTCAGTTTGAATGCTGCATTTCCCACAATATAATACATTTTGAAAGTACTCCATTGGCTGTTGAATGTTTTGTTGAGCAATTAGGAAAGGCAGCACTGCTATCATCATTTTGCAACTAGAGTCAATGACAAAAGGTGACTGTTAAGCGACTCTCCCACATCAATTTGTTTTGCACAATGGAATCGGGTGTTGTGCACTTGGGACTGGAATCCATTGTAAATGAGCTTTCCAGGCTGTGTTTGCACATCCTGTGTAAACATTGTTTTTAGTAAATAGTTGGAAAGGAAATGTGAGCTCATGTCTGTGGTACTCCAAGCCTCTGCTGCTAGTCACTTTCGGAGCACTCGGAGTGTGATCCAGCTTTGCTGTGCCTCTGGTTTCAGTGCATGCAAATGAGGCCTTTGCACTCCAGTGGCAAGTTTCTTGTGGAGCCCCTCAATGCCTTTTGGTGCAGCTCTCCTCGAGTCTGTAGGACCTGGTCATATGGTCACAGCTCAGCTCACCACTCGGCTCAATGTGGGGATGTGAGACAGTGTCAGCCCCACCCCTCCCACCCCCTCTTAAAACCAGCAAACAAAGAAAAGACACAAGCTGCTGCTTCTAATGTGACATTAAACTGAGGCCCTCTCAGCATATGCAATCTCACGGTATTCTTTGAGGGAGAGTGACCTGGTTCCTGCTCAGTATTTATCCCTTGGTTAAGGTGAGTGAACCAAATGATCACCTCTCTCTTTGTGGGAGCTTGCTGTGCACAACTTAGCTGCTGAGATTCCTACAAATGGTTGCTCTGTTGGCAGCCAACCCCTGAGAGATGTCCTGAGGTAGTAAGACCTGCTGTAAAGATGAATATCTTTCATTTTGTATCTTTATCAGTAACTGTTCCTGGAGCAGCTGCCCAACAATGTTTTGTCACATACTCTGGTGCATTGCAGACAGGCCACACTTTGGGCTGAGGAGATGGAGGCAGTAGGGACTGGGTCTGGATGGGATTTGTTTTGAGCTCTCCAGTAGCTGCACTACAGAGCAGCCTTGGACTAACACTCTCTCGGTGAATTGTTTAAAAACCTACCAACCATAATTAATGTTTAAAGTGCGAATCACTCCATTAGTGTTGCCAGCTCCTGGTTTATTCCTGCATGGTCCGTCTCCAATAATTCTGTAAGTCATGTATGCAAAAGTGTTCAAAAGAAATAAACAGAAAACAATTATTTAAATTGTCCCATGATTGTTCCCTTGTTTGCTTGTTTTTTTAACTATTTAATCTATTTTTCTAACCAATCTATTCAGAGATGTACTTACACACCTCTGGAAGGTGGGGTGGGTGGACTTGAACCCAAACCTCTCTGGTCCATGGCAGGGACTCTGCCCCTGTGCCACAAGAGACCCCGCATCATCTGCAAACTTTGATTTTTTTTCCCACACACCAAGCTCCAAATCATTAATATAAATCAGGAAAAGCAAGGGTTCTAAAACTGTTATGGACCAGTCCAAACTCCCTTCAAATATATCAAGGAGACAGCAAAGAGCTTAACCTTTTCATATTTAAAGGCAACTGTAAGGTGCTGTGTTCCAGATGTTGGTTACACCACTCGGCTCTAAGCAAAATACACTTTATTCTTACCCTACGCTTAAAATACAAGCAAAAGAAAGAAGAATTAATAATTAATTCTATTGGAAAATCTAACAGGACAATAGTTTATTTAACTGTGAAACAGCAACTGTTCCAGTGTGGTAGCATCCCAGAAAGATGGCAAAGGGAAATACAATAAAATAGATTGTCTCACATGCCATGTTTCTCTGGTCCAGCAGGAAAGAATATCAAGAGAAGTTTCTGACACACAAACACAGACACACCCCCACACTGATTTTTTTCCACAGTCAGTTTCAAATCCCCAACAACTACTGAAAGCTAATGTTAAACCCTGGTTCAGTGGGAACCTGACTCCACCCATTCACGCTGCTTCTATTGTTCCAACATTTAAAAAGAGCCCTCAGTGCCTCACAAACTGTTTATTTTATTAGCTTGGGGCAGATCACCTGGCACCTCTGTGTCAACCTCCCTTCATTTTAAAAACAAGACAAAATATGCTTCTTAAAGCCATAGTTTCATCACACTACTGACTCCAGCGAACTCTTGTACAAACCTTCCTTCTGCCTGAAAAATATGCTTTGACCATTACACTGTTTCCTCTCATTCAACCAATTTTGTATCCACACTGTAACCGTCCCTTTTATACCATGACCTATAACTTTCCACACAAGTCTGTCATATGGCAATGTATCAAACAGCACCTGGAAATCCACGCACACCCACATCAACAGCATTACTGACATTGATCCTTTCTGTTACCTCTTCAAAAGCTCCAGCAAGTTCATTAACCACAATTTCCCATTTATAAATCTGATCTGACTGTTCCTAATCTCCCACCTTTTTCCATGCATTTACTAATTCTATCCCAAATAATCGTTTCTAGGCATTTCCCCACCGTTGAAGTTGAACTGACTGGACCATAAATGCTGGATTAACCTTACAGCCTTGCTAGAACAAAGCTGTAATGTTTGTAATTCTCCTGCCTTCTGGCACCTCCCCTGAGTCCAGGGTGGCCTGTGCCCCCTCCCTTTCTATCCTCATTTCCACAATATCTATTTGGTCCCAGTGCCTCATCAACTTTAAGTGTCAACAAGTCTATCCAAGAATTTGTCTTGGTTAATTTTGAATCCTTTCATATCCAGCCTCAGCAACATCCTCCTGATCTGTAAAGACAGATGCAATGTATTCATTTAATACCTCAGCCATACCCCCTGCTGCCATTACCATTTTGGCCTCTAACTGGGCCTACTCCTCATTTTATCTGTCCCTCTTCCCTCTTCCCTCTTCCCTCTTCTTCCCTCTTCCCTCTTCCCTCTTCCCTCTTCCCTCTTCCCTCTTCCCTCTTCCCTCTTCCCTCTTCCCTCTTCCCTCTTCCCTCTTCCCTCTTCCCTCTTCCCTCTTCTCTCTCTATATTTATATGCCTGTTGAAGACTTTGGACACCCCTTTATATTGGCTCGCTAGTCTTTTCTCATTAGTTCTCTTTGCTTTTCTGATTTGCTTTTTCACCTTCAGTATTCCTTTTGGTTGTCGATTGTACCTCCTGCCTTACATCTGTCAAACATGGTTTTTTCTTTCTGATCTTAATTTTTCCCTCCTTTGTCATTCAGGGAACTCTGGATTTGTTTGCCCTACCTTTTCCAGCTGAGGGAATGTTGCATGTAATTGTCCACCACCACCATTCTGAACCTTGCAATGTAATGATCACTGTCTCCTAAATGCTCCCCCAATGGCATTTGGTCCACTTGTCCACCTCATTTCAAAGGACCAGTCCAACAAAGCATTTTTTTTTTTGTTGGACTGGATAGGCACTGCTGTAGGAAACATTCCCTAAGACAAACCAGGAACACTTGCCTCTTGCGCTACTAGCATCCCAGTCTATATTTGGGGCATCGAAGCCCACCATTCTAACCCCATTGGAGGAACAGTTGCATCAAAAAGCACACATGCTTTCTTGAGGTCAAGAGCCGCAGATACATGGGAATACCATCATCTGCAAGCTCTCCCCAAGTTACACACCATCCTGACTTGGAAATAGATCACTGTTTCTTCAGTGGCTGTCGGGATTACAGAATGCAAGGGCAGTTAGGGATGGGCAGTGAATGCTGGCTCAGCCAACATTACCCTGAACAAATATAAAGAAAATCTTTTCTGTTGGAGCTATATAATTACCCTCTGCCTTGATTTAATGTTCTGCTGTTGGTTGACACCAGCTCGTTGGAATGATCAATAGCATTTACAGTGACAGCTCTCACTTATTGATTATGCATCTACCCTGTTACTCATTCTTGTAATTATGTTAATAATCACATCATTTCAGGTTAGTAATTTAAACTACTGTTTCCATGACTACAGAAGCTGCTCCACCTCCAGACTGATTTTAAAAGTGTTTTGCAAAGTCACCGTCACTGCTCTTATTTACTCGAGCAGTTTGAAGAGAGTGGCATGGGGGTGGCTGAGCTGTTAAGGTGGGTCACACTTGGCTGAAAATTTCGGGGCTGAATAAAGCAGTGGCTGTAAGGTTGGAAACACGTCTGGTCCTCCTTGGTGCTAGTGTCTAGTTTCAGGTTTACACCAGTAACCGCGGTAACTGATAGATCTTGTTGCCAGGAAAGGGCTCAAAGCCTGCTGACTTTCACCCCAGTGCTGCTGAATTCACCGAGTGGAATGCATTAGGAAACCAAGGGATAAAATTGTCCCTCAACCAGGTTGTTACTTTGGGTTTTTAAAAGTGGTGTTCCTGCCTCAAGAATGACCATCTGTAAACCCCATTATTTCTCTGTGGAGTATTTTGGTCACTTTGTGACATGCCCCCCTTGTTTTGAGTGTAACTGAGCAGGTGAGGAAATTATCTCCTGGTTCTTCCTGTTTTAAGGGCTGTGCCCCTGCGGTCGTCTGTACTGCTGGGAGGTTTGGATTGAGGAGAAAGAATTAGTTTGCATTTATTGAGCGCCTTTTACAGCATTTCAAAAATTATTACAGTTGACAAGTGATTAAAAATGCATGCCATTCTTAATGAAGGGGTAAATGCTGCAACTGTTTCTGTGTTGTACATCTCTGTGACTCTAATTAGTCCAGAGATAATCATCTGTGAAAGAGGAATAGTGTCTGGAAGCTCAAGAAAATTCTCCCCTTCCTGGAATGGTGCCCTGGGTCTTTAATGTCCAACTTGCTAGCAGAGAGAGGGGAAGGACTGTACTCCTTCAGTGTTGGACTGAAGTTTCTTCTTTCTTTTATGGAGTGCAATCTAGCTAAGGCTGTGACTACCTTGGGAGAACTGTAAAGGATCACAAAAATATCCTTCAAATTTGCCATTTTAGTTGTTTTTTTGAAAATTAGGAATTCTTTGGAATGGTCAAATGAGGGGTGATATGAAAGTGCTAAAAGGTTTGGCAGAGAAGATTGATGGGAATGGTGCTGGTGAATGGGGAACTCCAGCTTTGTGGATGGGTCAGAGAAGGGGAGCTGTTTTTCTTGGAGACGGGAAGGTTGTGAGAGTCCTTTATCCGGTGGCCTGATGCCACACCAAGTTTGGGTTTGTTCCAGACTGATTGAAGAGAAAGCAAAGGCCCGATCTGTCTTCAAAATTAGATTTCAAAGTAACATGATTTATTATACATTAAAATTAAATACTGCTCTACATGGTAATTGTAGATATTACCAGGTGCTGACCTCTATTGGGTAATGACTAATGTTCCCTACAGGCTGTGTGCACAGTCACTTCAATACACACAGATGGGTGTTGGCCCACCATTTGTGACATTAATTTCCAATTCTGGAAGTTGCTGCTACACAGGCCTTGGAGGGCTCCCCTGCTAGAAACAAAATGCGAGGCATCTATCTTCCTGTGTTTCATGAGGCTCGCTGTTTCTCCCAGAGAGTCAGTTCTAACGTGTAGTGTTGCAGTATCCTTCAAGTTGCCTAACTCCGCCTGCTCTGTGGTATTTATACTCTGTGATGTGCACCACTGTGACATCATTGTAAAGTCGCTTCAGGATGATGCCCACATGCCATGAAAGAGTAAAATTCCTATCAGGCTCTTTGTTTCAATAAAGTCATTCTTTTAAAGGTCAATATACATTTAAGCTGCTCAACCCTTTTTCATAAGATGTTCACTCTGCGCATTGACCTCGTCTCTTTCTGAGCTGCTTACAGCCCTCCTCCAATAAGGAGGCAAAAACTAAACACAGTCCTTTAGCTGTGGTCACACCAATGATCCACTCCGTTCCTATATGGTGTACTTCCAGGTTATCAGGACACCCAGACCCCTCTTCACTAGTCTCTCCATTTCAGTAATCCTCTGCTTTTCTTTCTATTTTTCATGCCAAAGTGGACAAGTTCACTTTTCCACACATCCTATGCCTTTTTTTGTCCACTCACTTAACAATATTGCTTTGAGACTGTGGGTGCCTCCCTGGCAGCACCTCCACTGCAGTGCCCAGTCCACCTTGCCTTCAGTCAATTGTAGTCTGGGTCCTTTGTCGTTCTGAGCCCTTTGCCTGGTGCATTACCAGCAGCAGACACCAGTCCCTCTGGCATTGGTGGGGAATGCAGATTTGCTGGCCTTGGGTTAGCCAATCACCATTGAGGTCCTAAATTCCAGGAAGCTAGATGCCTGAAGGGTCAGATTTATCTTAAATATTATTTTGTTTGCCAGTGAGACTCTGAATTAGAGCACGTTGTTTTGGATCAGGTATGTCAGTTTTGAGCTGTGTCCAGTGTTGCTCTAATAGTACGTCAATATTTAGCAGGGCAACTAATTTAACGTACATATGATGACACAATATACAAGGTCCACATAACTTTGGCTTCTAATCTGCTATCTTGAAATGATTTTTGTAGTGAGCTACTGTTCCTCAGTTATTTGCGTTCTGAAACTTATTGCTCGAGTGCTTGCTGTATGTGTGAATCCAGTCGTGTTATCGTGCAATGACCTTTGACCTGTGCCTCTCATACCCAACAGTGCACTATTGGAGCGCACATCTTCAAATAGCTGTAATCTGCACTTGAGTCCATCACAGTTACTGATGTACAGGATTTGAAAGCGTTATTTATGTTGTCCCTTCCTCACTTAACAGTCGTTTTTTTTTTAGAAGGAGAGCTTAACTCTTGGCTGAATGTCAGTAAAAGTTAATTGATTCTGAAAATGAAATATTGATCAGATGCCTCTTTTGTAGTGCACCGAGCAGAGAATAAGGCAGGCTGTCAGGAGTAATGATGAATGGAGTGGAATAAACAGCTCCTTCAATTTACCTTTGTCCACTTCTTTCAGAATCAGCAGTCTCTGAGACTAAATCAAGCCGACTTTTCCCAGTTCGTGCATTAACAATGGAAGGGCTCCTGGGGCCTGTAGGTAAAATAATTTGGATAATCAATTTTGTGTAATCCCAGTTGACAGAATCAACAAAGGAGCTCGGGAGTCCTCTGTGCAAGAGCCAAGGTGAGGTAGTGAATTCTAAGAACAGAAGCACTGACGTCATCACCAAGATAAACTGCAGCGGTGCTGGAAAAGCACAGCAGGTCAGGCAGCATCTGAGGAGCAGGAAAATCAACATCTCGGGCAAAAGGCCTTCATCAGGAATTCCTGATGAAGGGCTTTTGCCTGAGGCGTCGATTTTTCCTGCTCCTCCAATGCTGCCTGACCTGCTGTGCTTTTCCAGCACTACTCTAAACTTGACTCTGATCTCCAGCATCTGCAGTCCTCACTTTCACCTATCAAGATAAAGTATGCCCACTTCCATTCAGATAATAGCTAACACCACCATCCCTTGATAGGGAAGGGGGTCTAGCCCAAAACAGTGATGCATTGGAGTGGGGTTAGCATGCATAGTGTTACAGTGGATGGCACCACTCATTACCACCTAGTCTTTACCACAATGACAGGCGCATGGCAATACAGTTGCCTCCAGGTTTCCCTCTAATTCACACACTGACTATGCTATTGCTATGCTATCCTGCACAAAGGGCATCACTGAACCAGAGGTTTTTATGCTGATCAGCAGTAGTTACACAGTTACCATTAGGTTAGCTTTTTATTGAATTCAAATGCCACCATCCACCATGACGTGATTGAAACCGTGTTCTGGATTGCGAGTTTAGTGACGTGACCATTATGAAGCCGCTGACCCCATTTGTCTCTGTCGAAGTTCATGTGCCAAATGCTTACTCATGCGGCCCACATTCTAGCCATGAATCAGGTGCAGATTTATCCCCCGCACAATCGTATCAGTCAGAGGTAAATGTTTGGGACGTACAGTATCTGTCAAAATGGAGAGAATGGGAAACTGTTGAGGTTGGGATCTGAGAATACCATCTGAATTCCAAATATTTCACTGGCATTTGCCTATTATTGATTATGTGGGGTTAAGCTGATCTGTTTTGTGGATTAAAATGATATCTCCTCATTTACGCTGCAGTAATTACTGAAGCTCAGTTGTTTAGTTTTACAATGGTGATATATTGGGTTGCTAATAATTCATTACAGAAATCCATTTGCTGTATTACTTTAAATGAGTTTCAGTCGATAGCCAATTAATCAAGTGTGAATAAATAATACTCACTTGAAATAGCCTGATGGATCACTCAGAAAAGCATAATGCTGGTAATTCTGAATATTAAACTCTTCATAAACTCCATGCTCCCCTTATCACGTAATCAAAATTTGAAACCAAGTCTTTGCTCTTCCTGTTCTTTGCGTAAGGGGAGGTTTTCTCGAATATTTGGCGTAGAAATCTCTCCCCTCCTACTTTCCAGCTGCTCCCCTGAGCCTCTGGGCACTACCTTACCCATTTGTCCAGTTGTGACCAATGTGGGGGCAATGGCCGAGTGGTATATTGCTAGACTGTTAATCTAGAACCCCAGGTAATGCTCTGGGGACCTGGATTCAAATCCTGCAATCACAGATGGTGGAATTTGGCGTTCAAGAAATATCTGGAATTAGTCTAATGTTGGAAAAATCCATTTGGTTCACTAAACTTCCCTTTAGGGGCAAAAACTGCCATTCTTACCTGGCCTGGCCTATGTGTGACTCTAGTATCTCAGTAATGTGTCAAGATTAGAGTTCCCGATGCAGAGCGTTTGCCCGAAATGTTGATTTTCCTGCTTGTTGGACGCTACCTGTGCTGTGCTTTTCCAACACCACTCTAATCTTGACTCTAATCTTCAGCATCTGCAGTACCCACTTCCACCCAGCTGATCTCAGCAATGTGGTTGACTCTTAACTGTTCGGTGGGCAATAATACTGACCTAGCCAGCAATGCCCTCATGCCACGAATGAATTTAAGAAAAACGTTGATCTGCATTTTGATAGCAGGAGCACAGCCCTTTGTGAACCCATTCTGTCCTTCCCCCATCCCATCAGCCACCTAGTCATGCTGATGACTATTGTGTGCAGTATGTTAATCCTGAACTGTTTGTGAAGTCTTCTGACTTTGCATCTCCCCTTGATCCCTCATGTCACATCCTTGTTCACAGGTTTGAATGGGACTCACTTCTGAAAGATACCTGGCCATTTAGATTTAGATTAGATTAGATTACAGTGTGGAAACAGGCCCTTCGGCCCAACAAGTCCACAACGACCCGCCGAAGCGAAACCCACCCCTACCCCTACCCCTACATTTACCCCTTCACCTAACACTACGGGCAATTTAGCATGGCCAATTCACCTGTCCCTGCACATCTTTGGACTGTGGGAGGAAACCGGAGCACCCGGAGGAAACCCGCGCAGACACGGGGAGAACGTGCAAACTCCACACAGTCAGTCACCTGAGGCGGGAATTGAACCCCGGGTCTCTGGCGCTGCGAGGCAGCAGTGCTAACCACTGCGCCACCGTGCCGCCCACATATTGAATAACACAGAATGGGCTGGTGGGGATTGACAGTAACAGGTACTTGGTGCCCCCAACACTGAGGGAATGTGATGTAATCCTGACACAGCTTATTTCTTTCCAAGACACTAGGTCAACAGTCTTCCTTCTCCAAGGTCAATCCCAATGGAACATGCTGCAAAAGGAAATGGTCACAGCCTTATCACATGCAATCTTTGTGGTCTAGTGATGCTTGCATTTGCAACTGTGTAGGAGTACAGTGTTGTCCGGATATGGACCAGACTACACACACATTCTCTCATAACCCGTCCAGTCAGATGCCAAGCTACAGCAGCCATTTTAGACATTAGACAATAGATGCAGGAGTCGGCCATTCAGCCCTTCGAGCCTGCACCGCCATTCAACGTGATCATGGCTGATCATTCCTAATCAGTGTCCTGTTCCTGCCTTATCTCCATAACCCTTGATTCCACTATCCTTGAGAGCTCTATCCAACTCTTTCTTAAATGAATCCAGAGACTGGGCCTCCACTGCCCTCTGGGGCAGAGCATTCCAGCTTGCTGGAAAACATTGACTGAAACTGTCTGAGGGGTTGGAGCCTCTGGCATTGGGTATGCAGCACGGAAACGGGCCATTCAGTCCATCAGGCCCATCCTTCAGTTTATGGTTTTGTTATTCGTTGCTGTGGTTCTGTTCGCTGTGCTGCTGCGGTTTGTTATTCGTTCCCGGCATGTGAGGTCAGCGGGAAAGACCGCTTTTGTTACCTCTCTCTGACTAAAACTGTCCAACTGAGCAACTTCCCACTCTCCCTCAACTCACCCATCAACCTCTCAACGTATCACTATTCTCCTCCAGCTTCCCCTTAACCGCATTCATATTATTCCTCCGGGTGATGGTGTATCTAACATTCTAAACCACCTTTGAAGAATATTTTCGTTCAGTTTGGCATATTATTATCACAGGCTGTATCTGTTTTGTTCCTGTCCCCAATTAGGCATCTGCTCGATGTTTCTCCAGAATCCTTGTACTTGTTTGATTACTGCCTACCCTTGAGGAAGCAGTATCTCTACATACACCCTGACAAATATCTTTGTAATTGTCAGCAATTCTATCTGGACTTTCCTGATGATTGTAACTTTTCTGCTTTGGTGTCATTTTTAAACCTTCTCCACTTGGTTTGTGATTTGACAGGATTTGCGCTTTGAGTGGTTTGAATTGAATTGAATTTATTGTCATGTGTACCGAGACACAGTGAAAAGCTTCATCTTGCGAGCAACACAGACAGATCATAGTTAAGTAGCATAGATAAGTAAATAATGGGTAAAACTGCGCAAAAACCAAAACCACAGGTACAGGCGAACGCCTAGAGTTTGAGAGTCCATTCAGTATTCGAACAACAGTGGGGTAGAAACGGATCCGAAACCGGCTGGTGCGTGTGTTCAGGCTTCTGTACCTTCTCCCCGATGGTAGAGACAGGGTGGGATGGATCTTTGAGAATGCTAGCGGCCTTTCCTTGACAGTGGGCCTGGCAGATGGATTCTATAGATGGGAGGTTGGCCTTTGTGAGTAACATCCTGCTGGGTTTGTGCTATTCAATCACCTAAAGATTCCAGACATGGCAGAGTGAAGGTGTAATCACCACAGCTTTCAGTAACTGAGTAGCACACGTTTCTTTGAGTACTTAAAGCCAAAATTCTACCAACTTAACATGCCTGTTAGCTAGTTTCATCCTCTGTTGTTGGTTAAACTGAGGCAAATGAATTGGCTGTACAATTAATCAAACCTATATTTGAGCAATTATCATGTAGCAATAATTAACATAATAATGGAAAGGAACTGTTGCACATGCAAGGCCTATGGATTAGTTCAGTAAAGGAGCTGATCAACTTTATTTTTTGCAAGTTACTTTGCATGTGGGCAGTGTCTGCAAACATAGGGTGTTACGGGCGAAATAAAGGCACTGAGTGGGAATGGTATATACAGGC